>NC_057419.1:34367789-34405318 GCF_019320065.1 Cervus canadensis
GAGTAGTGAGAATCATCTACACTGGTGCAAACAAAAAAAAGCGACATTATCTGTAGAAAATTTAAAAATGGTAATAAACCTACAAAAGCTGATCAGCTTTAATTATCACCATGATCTGGCAATTTTAAACAATGTCAATAATAAAAGCACACCTCTCCAGAAACAGATTTCTTGGTCCTACTGTTGAGTTATATATGCTAAGCTGTGTCTGATTCTTGCAACCCCATGGACTGTAGCCCACAAGGCTCCTCTGTCCATGGGATTTTCCAGGCAAGAATACTGGAGTGGGTTGCCATTTCCTTCTCCAGGGGATCTTCCCGACCCAGGAATCGAATCCAGGTCTCCTGAATTGCAGGCAGATTCTCTACAGACTGAGCTATGAGGGAAGCACTTTCATATATATATATATATGAAAGTGAAGTGAAAGTGTTAGTTGCTCAATCATGTCTGACTCTTTGCAACCCTATGGACTGTAGCCTGCCAGGCTCCTCTATCCATGGAATTCTCCAGGCAATAAAGAATACTGGAGTGGGTAGCCATTCCCTTCTCCAGATCTTCCTGACCCAGGGATTAAACCCAGGTCTCCTGCATTGCAGACAGATTCTTTACCATGTGAGCCACCTGGGAAGCCTTAATATACATACATATATATATATATATATGTATATATATATATATACACACACACACATATATATGAGATGTGCTCATTTGATATATATATATATAAAATGTCACTAATAAGCATTGTATTGTACACAGAATCTAATTTAGAGAACTCCCAGTTATAGCAATAGCACCTGACACAACGCACACAGACTCAACTACAGGAGTTCCTTTGGAGAATAAGTTCAAAACAGTGTAGAGTTATTGAGACTCACTTTGGGTGCAGTTCACTTCTCCAATCTTCTGGTACAACATACCCATATCCTTGTTTACAGTTTCAAAATAAATAATGACAGTGCAGTAAATGTCTCCACTCCTGGAGCAGGGTTCACTACGCTTATTAGTTTTATACTGCTGCTGTAACAAATCACAAATTTAATGGCTTAAAAGCTTTAAATGGCTTCAGTATTCCTTTCTATAAATGCAAAAGTTAGTCTCTTTCCCTGCCTCCAAAAGATGTCATGGAGTAAATAACTGGATTGGTACCGCAATCTGAATAAATCTGATGTTTAAATACAATGTCAGGACTGGCCTCATATCACCTTCCAAATAATTCAGAGCAAGAACTCAAATCTCAAACTTCCTGGCCTCTGCAATGTTACCACCTACTAATAGGCTCCCCCTTCCTCCAGTTTTCAGTAACAATAACACTTCCTTTTGATCCCTCACCAACAGCATCTTTGAAGTCCATATTTCTACTGAAAGTCTGTACAAGGCAATTTAGGCTACATAGTATTCTTCCAGCTTCCACCCAGTGCCTGATTCCAAAGTCATTCCCACACTATAGGTACTTATTACAGCAGCAGTACACTTTTATTACCAAAGTCTACATAGTTTTCTACTGCTCTATAACAAATTAACACATAATTAGTGGCTAAGACAATACCTACTATGACCTCACTAGTCCTGAAGATTAAGAGTCCAGGTATGACATAACTGGGTCCTCACAGGGCTGAAATCATGGTGTCAACAAGCACTACAATTTCATCTGTGGCTTGAGTTCTTCTCCCAAACTTACCAGTTGTTGACAAAATTCAGTTCCTTTCAACTCTAGGAGTAACATCACATTTTTCTTGCTGTCTCTCAGCCTGGGGGTATTCTCAGCTCCCAGATGTCACCCTCACACTTTGCCACCTGATGCCCTTCTGTCACATTATCTGTTTGCTTCTTCAAGGTCAACAGAACATCTGCTGCTGCTTCTTGTCTCCTTTAAGGTCTCGCCTGATTAGGCCAGACTCACCCAGAATATTACCCCTTTTGATCAATTCAAAATCAAAAATAAACAATCCAATCGAAAAGTGGGCCAAAGAACTAAATAGACATTTCTTCAAAGAAGACATACAGATGGCTAACAAACATATGAAAAGATTCTCAACATCATTCATTATCAAAGAAATGCAAATCAAAACCACAATGATGTTCCCTTTCACGCCGGTCAGAATGGCTGCCATCAAAAAGTTTACAAACAGTAAGTGCTGGAGTGTGTAGATAAAAGGGAACCCTCTTACACTCTTGGTGGGAATGAAAACTAGTACAGTCATCATGGTGAACAGTGTGGCAATTTCTTAAAAAACTGGAAATAGAACTGCCATATGACCCAGTAATCCCACTGTTGGGCATACACATTGGGGAAACCAGAATTGAAAGAGACACATGTACCCCAATGTTCACTGCAGCACTATTTACAATAGCTAGGACATGGAAGCAACCTAGATGTTCATTGGTAGACAAATAGATGAGGAAGTTGTGGCACATATATGCAATGGAATATTACTGAACTATAAAAATGAATGCATTTGAGTTAGTTCTAATGAGGTAGATGAAACTGGAGCCTATTATACAAAGTGAATTAAGTCAGAAAGAGAAACACCAATACAGTATATTAATGCATATATATGGAATTTAGAAAAACAGTAATGATGACCCTATATGCGAGACAGCAAGAGACACAGATGTAAAGAACAGACTTTTGAACTCTGTGGGAGAAGGTGAGGGTGGGATGATTTGAGAGAACAGCATTGAAACATGTATATTACCATATGTAAAACAGATGACCAGTGCAAGTCTGATGCATGAAGCAGGGCACTCAAAGCTGGTGCTCTGGAACAACCCAGAGAGATGGGGTGGGGAGGTGGGAGGGGGGTTCAGGATAGGGGGATACATGTGCACCCATGGCTGATTCATGCCAATGTATGGCAAAAACCACCACAATACTGTAATTAGCCTCCAATTAGAATAAATTAATTAAAAAAATCAAATGGTTAGTACAAAGTGTTCTGTGTTCTTATTTCCCTTCTTCTTACCAGCTTTTATAACCTAGTTTATAGACAGATGCCTCTTGTTTTAAAGCAGTGTGACTTTCAACAGTATGTTTCATATTCTCTGTAAAATCAAAGAGAAAGTTAATAAAGCATGTCCTTAATCTCAAAAAGTCCACCTAGTATGTTATATTAATATTCTACCTTTTTAAAAATATATTCTATAAAAAGAAAACTTTAACAGATGTTTAAAAAACTTTTAAGAACTGGCCCAAGAGAATTCATGGAGAAACCAATCTGCTTTGTGCACAATTGTTTCTGCTGGCTGTGTGCATCTTTAATGTAGCTCTTGCCTAAGGGATAACTCATTCATTTTAACTTTTGTCTTCTGTGTCCACTGAGGGAAAAAAGTCTCATTCACCCTCCTCTGCTCTGGTATATCTTTTCTTGCATGATCATGCTGTGATTAGACTTTTAAGAGTATTTACTATGTGCACTATAAACACTGCAGCTTCCTCTTGTTTTAGCAAACAAAGTCAGTGTGTCTATGGGGACATGCACAAATCTCTACATTTCTAAAAATAACTGAAAACATGCACTCTTAAAAGTCATTAGATGAGAAGGAACTTCCCCCCATCCATACAAAACCACATGGTCTATTTTTGGAGTCTGACAAAATACCATTTAGAAATATGTTCATTTTGTATTTAATGTACATGTGCTATTGTCCATAGTGTTATAAAAGGAAAGCCAATCTACTAAGCTTTGTATTTCATTATTAATTTCTGCTGTATTTCAGGTAACAACCTGGTTACAAAAGAAAAGCAGGTACTAAAGCCGGTCTAGTCTCTTGCTCCTCAAATGTGAACTGCACTGTGTTCACTTGTCTGACAGATTCAGGCTGCTGCTATTATCCCTGTAGAGTATTTATCAAATCTTTTGAGAGACATAGCAAATAAAATCAGAAAGCTACAGTCACTAAAACAGCAAGCCAATTTTATGTAAGAATTTCTAACCCAAAACCATGTGCAACTTTACAGGTTTGAATGAATTTCACTACAGGAAGTAGTGAGAAGCCCTGAGAAATAAGCGTATATCATTATATGTAAGATGTGACAAAGATTATGCACTAAAAAAATCGCGTCAAACAATTTTCAATACCTTTTAAAAGTCAGTCACAGATATATAGTCATAAGAACCAAAAGAAATTTATTTACAAAATTTCTTACTTGACTGGTGGTGAGAACCAACAAACCATCAACTAAGACCCCACTAATAGTCTTCAAGTCAGTTCACACAAGAGAACAACCACTGCAGTTTCTGATAATTAGGCCAGAAAGGTGTCCTTCTGCATATCCTTCCACTGAAAAAGGAGATATTAATACATTTGACCATAGGGACCTGTGCAAGTAGCAACATGGTACTTGCAGACTCACTTGAATCATACCTTCGAGAGTGCTGTTCCCTGACTACCTCACATAGTTGTTTCACTACTTTTGTTGATTTCTTTGTAGGCTTCTTTCTCTTTTTCTCCTTCTCTGTTGGCTCCTTTTTCTTCTTCTCTGCTGTTGGCTCCTTTGTCTCCTCCATTGCTGGCTTCTTTCTCTTCTTTGTCCTTAATACCAGTATAAACTGCTTTGTTATAACCTTCTCGATTCCGAGCAATTTCAATGGCAAAAAATTGTATCCTGGGTGCTGAAAGGTGAGTAGAATTGATTATTGTCCTAGTTAATTCTTTAGTTAATTCTCTAAACCTAGTGGAAACTGACAAGTTGAACTAACATACAAAGCATTCAAGTATAGTCATAAGATTCAGAGATGTGGAATTCTAATCCTATACTAAATGAAGCTGAAAATACTTAATCTATCTCCAGTTACTCAAGATACAGTAATATGATCTTTAAAGTTATAACAAAATGATTCCCAAACTATCCATGTCATTGATTCATCAGTAAAACCAGACCCCTCACTCTCCTTATTCAGAAACAATCCCAGAGGCAAGAAACTCACCAAAGATGGTGTTTTCTTCAGTGTAGCCCTGTGAACAGTTCAGTCGCAGCAAAGTACCATAGTTGAAGTCTTCCACAATCCCATCGAACTTCAAGCAGAATGGCCTCCACTTCTATAAAGGCAAAAAAGATATCTTAGCTAAAAATGCTGGTGAAGTCAGGCCAGGAGAGGGGCTTCTGTTTCCCCAGTAAGGAAAATAACCACAGTGAAAGAGATTAGAATTGAGCTGATTGCTAGTTTCACTAGCTGTGAGTTTCTGTGCTATCTTTGGCATCTTTAAGCTGGTATTTTCCAACATGAACAATATTTTAATCTGATAAAATACTTAAATCCTTGTCTAGAGATGAGAATTAAATTTTAACTTCTTAAGTATATTCTCTGTTTTAAGTTATTGGCTAGTTCAGCCCAAAATGGTTACTCATTCCCACTGAAGCACAAATAAGACAAAGAAGGCATGAATTAGGCCCAAAGTCACAAAGTTAAATTTTAAGAAAGAAGTCCATTCAACAAAGGCAATTTTCCAAAGATCAGTAACAGCCTGCTTAGAGTTAAAAGTTTTCATTCTTCATAAGCCAAGAGTCTACTCTCAAGGAGAACCATTTCCTAAGTATAAGCATTTTAGTGCTCTGTAGAAGTAGAAGATAATCAAATAAGCAATGCAAAACACAA
Organism: Cervus canadensis; assembly: GCF_019320065.1. NCBI lineage: Eukaryota > Metazoa > Chordata > Mammalia > Artiodactyla > Cervidae > Cervus > Cervus canadensis. The sequence continues at coordinate 34,373,393 of NC_057419.1, forward strand.
GTTTTCCAGTTATCCACAGCTTGTGATATGATCTTAAATCCAGAGGACTCAAATACCTCTCTGTACTCTATTTGCCAACCTTCTATCTAAGCCTTCTGGTTAAACTACTCACATAAAAAAATTTATTCCTTCTCCCCTGAAAGAGCTAGGTGTGTAGTGATGAAAAGTCCAAACCAAAGTGGAGGAAAAAACCATATTCAGTGAACATGAAAAATCCATAAGCCAGAAAAACATTCATTTAATAACATATTAGTTTATTAAACTACATAAAAGTCCTGCTTCTTTACATATTTGCCTTAAAACAACCCACCCTCAAGTCTAAAGGTATAAAAATGTATTCATGTTCAATAATTGTTGGTCAGATGCTAGGCAATATTTAAAAGAGAGGATTCTTACCTCTTTAGCTGATTCTGATTTGAGTTCTTCTGGATCCAGTATATCTATCCTGAGATTCTTAAAATTTTCCCGAAACTCAGAATAGATTTGGTCATCCACTTTGGTAAGTTTCAGGAACTGTGGGTCAACTGATGAAATCAGCTGCCAGAGAGTAAGAAAACACACAGATGCTAGTCTCTAATTCGTTATACTTCTGTCCCCTCTTCCCCAGAAAATCCTCATGGTTCTCAGGGCAGGAGAGTTCATTAGAATATATAGACAGCTTAGGTTTCAGATGAAATCATGACATAATTCTAAAGAGCCATAATATACTACAGTCCCTTCCACCAATTTAAACTCCTTTGGTCCTAGTAATGCCTGGCTATTACCCTCTGTGGGTTGTTTATTCAGTCAAGAAACATTTATTTAGTGCCTACTAGGGGCTTCCCTGGAGAAGGAAATGGCAATCCACTCCAGTATTCTTGCCTGGAGAATCCCAGGGACGGGGGAGCCTGGTGGGCTGCCGTCTATGGGGTCGCACAGAGTCGGACACGACTGAAGCGACTTAGCAGCAGCAGCAGCAGCAGCAGGGGCTTCCCTGGTGGCTCAGAGGTTAAAGCGTCTGCCTCCAATGTGGGAGACCTGGGTTTGATCCCTGGGTTGGGAAGATCCCCTGGAGAAGGAAATGGTAACCCACTCCAGTATTCTTGCCTGGAGAATCCCATGGACGGAGGAGCTTGGTAGGCTACAGTCCACGGGGTCGCAAAGAGTCGGACATGACTGAGCGACTTCACTTTCACTTTCTTTTCAGGGGCCAGAAAGGCTTCCCTGGTGGCTCAGTGGTAAAGAAGTTGCCTGCAATGCAGAAGACCATGGTTTGATCCCTGGGCTGGAAAGATCCCCTGGAGGAGAGCATGGCAACCCACTCCAGTACTCTTGCCTGGAGAATTCCATGGACAGAGGAACCTGGTGGGCTATGTGGTGGGCTATATGGGGTCACACAGAGTCGGACACGACTGAAGTGATTAAGCAGCAGCAGCTGCAGCATGGGTCAGACATCCTTTTGCTGGTTAGCAACAGAACACTGGGCAAAGAAGCACGACTCCTCACTGTCAAAGCAAAATTCACTTCCGTACCCCTGTTCTCTGTAGATAAGATTTTAGAGTAATAAAAATTATCTCCAAAACATAAGTATTTAACTTAATGAGAATGGTGCTGAGCAGAGCACTATACACTGAAATTACATATTTAATTCTGCTTCATAAAGAACATAGACAACTCACTTTGTAGTAGATTTCAGCATGCTGCATTGCTCTCATGGCCCAAGCCATCTCGATATCAGGCTGCAAAGGAGTGAAGAATGCCAGGTCAGAAATCACCTAATTTTGCTACTAAAGAACAAATTTAAAAAGTCTGCGAATGTCTAGTTAATGTTCAAGAGGGCTACCAAGCTTGGTGTTACTATCAAAGGTTAAAAACTGGACTAGTGAGTCTGGAAAATATAATAATCCTCTTGTCCTTATGACAACCAAAAGAAAACCTACACAGCCTAATAAACAAAATGAGCCACTGGCTGTCTCCCCAGCAGTTAGTGAAAGTATAGAAGACTACATAAAGCAGCAGATAAATCATCTCAGGACTGAGTTAAATCATTTTAAAAGTGAAATACCACATACACCACTAAGGACAAAGTAAGATAATAGAAGGGAGGTTACTCTTCACATTTAAGACGGTAGCATGTCATAACCCATCATTTGTGTTTATCAGATAGCCAATTCCCTATCCTACAATACTTAGAAATGAATCAGTATCATGAAGCAGGCTAGACTATAAAAAGCCTTACAAAGCACCTGTTTCATGGGAATCTCTTACACCAAATAGACGAATTTACTTCATTGACTCCAGAAAAAAATTTTGCATTTTTACCTCCATGCCTTAGACCATGCCCTTTTCCTGACTGCCAATCCATGTCCTTTGTCCATCTACATTTTGGAGATCCAGTTCCATACCCACTTCCTCAGCGGTTTTCCTCTACTGTCTGGGTCCTTAGGGTTTCTTCTTTGGCTAAACTCCTTCGGATCTTATACCCTGATCCGCCAATCTACCAGCATACATCCCATTATTATTAGAGCATTATCACTATTTCCATGTCCGTGTGTCTTATAACTCAAAATACATCATGGGTTTTCTCCTTAGGATCTAAACCAGACACCAGTGAACTTTACTGCACAATGGAACCATCCTGGGACCTTTAAAAAACTGATTCCTAACTCTCTCCCCCGAGATAATGTGATTTAATTAGCATGGATTGCAACCTGAACACTGGGATATTTAAAAGATTCCCAAGTAAGTCTAAAGTGCAGTACAGTTTGGGAACTACCCCCATTCGCATTAGGCCTGCGTTTGGGGACCGAAAAGATTAGAATTAATTGAAAGGCGTAGTTTCTGGCAGACACAGGAAGAATCTACAGAAGATAATTGGGTAGAGGGTTACAATTTGGTGGCGAGCCCTACGGACTGAGTCATACTCACATCGTTGCCATAAGACTCGGCTGGGAGAGAAAGAGCATGTGCCACTGACACCAGTTCCCCGGAAACCTAGGAAAGGAAAAAGAGATGGGGAAGGAACGTTCGAGGTTCGACCCAGCTCGGCTTCCCCACTCACCCGACCACAGAGCAACGTCTCACCAACTCCTCAGTTCCACCGGTCGCCTCCATGTTGCAGCCCACAAAGCGTGGTCCCACTTCTCCGAAAATGACTTTTGCGTACTCCTTCCTCGGTTTTCGGTTGGTTGAAAACGGAAGGCGGGCAAGAGCGACTTTCATGCGGCTGCGCCTGCGCCTGCGCCTGCGCCACACCCTCCCTCGCCTGGAGGCGAGACTCCCAGGCCCCTCCTCCCTCGCCCAGCTCAGGAACAAAGGTGTGGCTTAGACGGCTGCTGGAGCGCTAGGAGGTGGTTCAAATGTAAATTTCGCATCCCCGCTGCACTGTCTTGCTGTTATTCAAATTTACATTCTCCATTTGTGCTTGCTTGCCTTTTCGTTGGGGACAGACATTCTTCGCAATACCCCAATCAGCAACTAAGTTACAAACAAGCATGATACTAGGAAATGGAGTAGGTAGTAGGTCAAGGAAGAATTATGCTGGTAAGATGCTAAATTCACAGCGAAGATTTCGTTTTCTTCCCCTGGGGGTCTAACTCTCCCAAGAATTAGGCGCCTTAGATCATGGGCCTGTCATCCACCATGATTTGGGGAGAGCAGAGGGGCTTTGTATGCCGAATGTTAGAGAGTTGAGACTCTACCCTAAAACAATGGTAAGCTACTGAAGGCCTTTAACTAGACCAGCCTCATGATCAAACTTACATCATAAGAAGGTCACTGAAGTACCATATGGAAGGTAAATTTGAGGAAGGCAAAACTGGAGGCAGACTAACTAGAAGGCATTGGGTGGTTAAAAACCTAAGCTGAGGCACTGACAGCTGAGATGGAAGTTGAGAATTAATAAGGGAAACAGAATATTTTTGACTAATTGGATATGGATGATAAAGAAGAATTAGGATTCCAGCATGACTCACAGGTTTCAGAATACAATTGGGGGATAAATGTCATTGAGTTAGAAAACACAGGAGGAGGGATGATGAGTTCAATGAAGAACCTATAGAACATTAGGGTAGAGTTGACTAGTCAGAGGGAGATCTGCTCAGAGATATAAATCTGACTTCAGATTTAATTGAGTTGTCCCAGGGAAACTATGAAGAACTGTAAAGATGCAAGAGCAGGAGGCCAACAACAGAACTATTTAGGAAGAAGAAAGGACAGCAAAAAAAGAGAGACAGTTATCAGTGAGACACAGGAAAGAACTGAGGGAGAGTCTCACAGAAGCCAACGGTAAGAGAACTCTCAGGAGGAAGTGGTGAACAGTGTCCACTACCCTGGGTTGAGTACCCTTAGCCCAGAAATTTTGAAAGGTCCTTGAAAACCTTAGCAAGAGCAGTTTCAGTGGAGTGGTGAGGACAGAAGTCAGAGGGCAGTGGGTTGAGAAAGGAGTGGGAGTTAAAGAAGACTTGACAATGAGCGTACAAGGTTCTTTCAGAGAGTTTCAGCTAGAAACAGACATGAGGTCCAATGAATTTCTAAACTTGTGGTCAAACAAAAACAAACAAAAACAGAACATGAAAATCTGCATTGGCATCCAACAGATCTCCAGAACATTTTTGTATTGCAAAACTGAGACTCTATACCCATTAAACAACAATTCCCCATTATCCTTGACCCCTAGCCCCCGGTCACCACCATACTTCCTTTTTTTCTATGTCTTTGACTACTTTAGATACCTCATATAAGTGGATTCATATAGCATTTCTTTTGGTGACTGGCTTATTTCACTTCGTATAATGTCCTCAAAGTTCATCCATGTTGTTGCCAATGTGACAGTATTTCCCTCCTTTTTAAGGCTGAATAATGTTCCACTTTATGTATACAACACATTTTCTCTATCCATTTTTCTGTCAGTGAACATATGGGTTGCCTCCTTATGTCTATTGTGAACAGTGTCGCTATGAGCATGGGTGTGCAAATATCACTTCCAGACTCTGCTTTCAATTCTTTTGGATTTATTTCCAACAGTGGGATTGCTGGATCATGTGATAATTATAATCTAAACTTTTTGAGGAAACTCAAGGACTTTAAAAATTATGATGTTAGTTATAAAGATACTTAAGTGTACTGGGGAATTGGCCTTATACAAAAAAGGGTCCTGGAAGGTAAGATACGTGTATCTCCAGGGACATGGAATGAAGACAGGCAGCATAAACAGGAAATTGGTGTGATCCCACCAGATGCTTTCTGTTTTCTCTATGAAGCATGAGAGAGCAACCGAGAGCAAGAGGCATTGTGAGAGCAATAGTCTGGTCTTGAGAAGTCCTGCACAGCAACTCAGACGAGACGGAGAAGAAAGCTAACAAGGTGATGGATGGAAGTTTTCAGGGATCAGCTAAAGTTAGAGGACATGATTCTGCAAGGGTAACAGTCTGTATGTAACCCAGGGGTCTGAATATATGATGGGTCATCCACATAGATGCTAAATGCTAGTGAATGTGGAGGCCTGACCAGGACATCAGTAGACAACAGGAAAAATGGAGGGATAGGCTCAAGATGATGGCCAAATCAATGCATAAGTGCATATGGGTAGAATTCCAAGAACCACAGCTAACCTTTTACCTGAGGAAGCACTTAGGTAATTTGCTTTCTCTAATATTTTGGGCAGATTCATCACCTCTAATTCTTTCAAATCTATTAAAATGTACAGTAACAAAAAAAAAATTTTAACAGTAAAGAAAAAAGATCTATATAGTATGGGCATGTTTTGTTTTTTGTTTGTTAGGACTGTTTTTTTCCTAAATGAGGGAAATTCTCACTATTCAAGTACTCACAGCTTTAGATACTTGCAATGTGAGAGACTTGGGTTCAATCTCTGGGTTGGGAAGATCGCCTGGAGAAGGAAAAGACTACCTACTCCAGTATTCTGGCCTGGAGAATTCCATGGACTGTATAGTCTATGGGATCACAAAGAGTTGGACATGACTGAGCGACTTTCAGAGACCAGGAACTGAGTCCTCACAAGATTGGAAAAGCCAACTGCTTCCATACTGCCAAAGAGCAGGAAATAAAACTGCCACCCAGAGCCTTTTCCACTGCCAGGCAAAGGCACCAGCCCAGGCAGAGGTTATAAGAATAAACACTGGGTTTGTGCCCATACCTGTTGTTTCAGATGGACTCAAAGTAGCTGGATATTAAAATAAGAGAAAGCGGAATGTGCCAGGAAGGGCATAAAGTGGGAGAGGTGGTGGACTTCAGGAACCATATCAAGAAAGACCTTTGGTGTGGAGTAACAAAACTGGAGATGGAAGTCCACTTTTTTCTGGAAGGGAATCACTGAGCTGAATTTCAGCTTCCTTCTAAGACAGTTGATGCAGACATGCCATAGGTGGACCTGAAGGCATCGCTGATCCTAACTGCTGCTGAGGGATAACAAGGGTGTGGAGAAGATGAAAGCTATAATTGCTGGAGCTAGGGTGCCATGGGGTAGAGGAAAGTATCTCACATTATCGAATATAAGTTTGTCCAACACTTTTTGTGACCCGTTGGACTGTAGCCTGCCAGGCAGTGGGTTGCCATTTCCTTCTCCAGGGAATCTTCCCAACCCAGGAATCGAACATGCGTCCCTTGCATCTCCTACATTGGCAGGCAGATTCTTTACCACTAGCGTCACCTTGGAAGACATAACAGACTCTTAATTTACCCTGAATGAAATGAAAGCTGTTGGTTTTGAGCAGAGGCATTATATGACCTGATCATACATTTTAATAGCATTATTCTGGTTGTTGGATTGATTATCAGTGGGGGATTTGGTGGAGCAGGGGAGAGGGTGAAGCAAGGAAAAAAGTCCAGTAACCTAGGAGGAAAACTGATGGTGGGTTGGAACAGGATGGTGGCAGGGGAGATGGTGACAAGTGGTCAGATTCTGAATATATTTTGAAAAAACAGCTCATTAGATTTCCTGACAGGATAAAAATGAGAGGTACATGGAAGAGCAGAGTGAAAGATCACTCTCAAGTCCATGGCACAAAAAACTGGGAAGAGAGAATTGTCATTACCATTGGATGGGAAATACTGCCAGCGGAGAGGGTTTAAAGGGGAAGATGGGGGAGTTCAATTTTGGACTCGTAGATTTGGATTGACTCTTATGCAATTTTCCCAGTGAAACCTTGAGAATAGGCCACCAGCTAAGAGTGAGGATGGAAGAAGCAGTGTTGGAGATTTGAAGAGAGAAAATAGGTTGTAAAATAACAGAGTGGGCAGGGATGGGGGCACTGGAGAAATGAGCAGTCTGAAGATTTGGACTTAAAATCTGGTGGAAAGATGTTTTAGGTTAAATAGAGACACTGGGTGTTCCAAGAACTGAAAATGCTCATTCTCTATGACCAGGTACCTGAGGCCGCAGGTGGAGGGGCAGCCTTCCCTACCAGTGCCCCAGCGGGTGACAGATTAAATCTGGGATCACATAACTACTGTTCAGCCTACCCTCTGCCCCAATGAAGTACACCAGGCAATGCCTTCCTTCATTCTACCCCCAGATGGAGATACTCTGCCTCCATTTTACCTGAGTTCCATTTGCCAGGAAGGATGGACATTCTACAATAGTTATGAGCCTCTCCTGAGAGCTCCTGGCATCATACGGAGATTTACACAGATGCTTCTGTCTGCCCACACTGCTGTGAGCTACAGCGGTGGCCAGGCTGAGTTTCCTGTAGCTTTCCTCTTCCTTGAGTTCCATACAGCACCATGCTTTCTAATCACGATTCCCATCAGCACTCCCTGAAGCAGAGTTCCATGTAGGCACCACACCTCAATGGGATACCTTTGAGTACCCAGTAATTAGTGAGATGCATCCAGGTAGGGGTGGCTACAAGAGCTATATTTTGGGGGTACTGGTTGCCCCACATATTCCACAAAGGCCTTACAGAGGAAACTACAAAATGAAAATTTTAAAAACACTTTGCCCAGGAGGGCTTGGGATTGAAGGAGCAGTATCTCAGACCTCTGGACCTTTCTGGCCCCAAATAAGGAAACCCTGCAGGCATAATACCTCCTCTGGGTGTATGTGTTACTCCTTGTCTTCTCCGTGAAGTTCAGGAAGATAAAAAGGGCCATGGAGGTGCCCGGGCACCCTCTCCATTCAACAAAGCCCTCCACCCCCACCCAGTCAATGGTCAGATACAATGGTTTCTCCTTATCTTCATTTGCCATAAATATAAGGAATACACCCCAAACATCTTACATAGTGAACAGATAGCTTCCTGGCAAAAAGTCCTATATGTCAAAAAAAAAACAAAACACACAAAGAGTAATGTGTGCTCTTTAGGAGTAGCTTAGCCATTCAGCAATACAGTCTTTTACAAATACAAATTTTTAGGCCACCTCCCCCCAAGCCCCCCCCCCACCCCACACACACCACATTTAGAGAAGCACATTGACGTTAATTGGTAGTTTAGTACTATGATCACCCAGGTAAGTCATTCAGAAGAAGGCAGTCTCCTCCAATATTTCCAAAAATTGTTTTCAGTTATTTAAGGTGATCACATGCTGCTGCTCCCCTTGGTCATTTAGCACATCTCATTCAGGCAAGGAATACCATGAAAGTGTCCCTTGGCTCTCCTTTCACTCAAGAAAGAGAACTTCCAAGTTAAATCTATCAAGACTCAGCATTTCTGAAATGGTATTCAGGAAGAGGGAATGGAGTCTGACTCCTGATTTCTCTCTTCATCACCATTATGTTCTGGCAAACATTTGAAAAGGATAAGCAGACTCAGGGCAATTTAGAATTTTATAGCCTCTCAGCTCTCAGAAATCGGGAATTTAAAGGTGCTAAAACTGCACCCAATCAATAGCCCTGCTCACTGAAGGCACATAGAAGTGCAGTATAGCATACAGCCTTGGTGCTCAAAGTATGGTCCACGGGCCAGCCCGTGAATCAAACTCTGCGTGCAATTTGTGAGCACAGTGAAGTCTGAAAAGTTCAGCTCTAGTGATTGGTCAAGAGCCGGGGCACTGACTAGAGCAGTGGTTCTCCAACTTGAGTGTACATCAGAGTCATCTGGAAGGTGTTTTAAACCACAGGTGACTGGGCCTTGACGCCAGAGTTTCTGATTCAGTAGCTGAAGGATAGGGCCTGAGGACTTGCATTTCGACAAGTTCCCAGGCAATACTGATACTATTATTGTTCTGGGGACAACACTTTCAGAAAAAACCTGGACTAGAGACAAAGCTGGATGGAAACTATGGCTGTATTTGTTTAACCTCACATGAATCTCTTAAACTAAGCCTTAGTTTCCTCCTATGTAAAGTGGGAATAGGGTACCAGTGTTCCGTGTTACTGTGAAGATTAAATGAGGAACTAGGGAGAGGGCCCTTGGCATGGGGCCCGCCATGTGATAAAACTCAAACAGATGTAGCCAATGATTGTTATTATTAGTCAAAGCATACCATGGCAGACATTTCGTCCTCCTCTAACATCACTTTTCCCCTGTCTCTCCAGGGAATTCTGTCCCCAAAATAACGTTGCTAAATTATACGCAGAGTATGGACAATCCTAAAGCTCGGTGCTCAGAACATAGAGGACAAATCCTGTCACGGCCTGTATCGGAAGAAAAAGGCTGGGGCTGATCTTAGAAAGAAGTGAAGATCACACTCACTTGCAACCTGCCATCCAACACAATAGGGCAAAGTCTTGCCACTACCCTGGCCTAGACCAGCTGGTGTCCTTGATGTTCCCACTCAACACAAGCTGGTAGGTTGCCCTCTAACAGGGCATCAGGGACTCTTTTCAGTATCTGTCTTACACTACAGCAATCAGTCCCAACCTCTCCCCCGCACCCTCACAACACGGGGGCTATTCACTCTGTTTTGTCTATTTAGAGTTCTTTTGCTTCAGATTTTTCCCAGGGTGAGACCCTGTTTTTCTAACTTCCTTTCACCGAGCACCTCACACCTACGAAAGGAGAAGCACAGCTAGTGATGGGTCTGTAGGCTTTTAACTCCCCGTTTTCCTCCAGACCCAGGATAACTGAGGGGATCCTACTGTTCTCCACCACAGAATATGCATGCATGCATTCATTCATTCTTTCAGTCAGTTTATGATGCTGCTGTCAACACGGTTTCACCTTCTACTAAACTTTAGTGTGTGTGTTAGTCGCTCAGTCGTGTCTGACTCTTTGCGACCCCATGGATTGGGGCCCTTTGGGATTCCTTAAAATATCAAAGTTGTGAACACTACGTAGGATCCACTATGTACTATGGACCCATTCCAAACTCCTCCCTGTAATTAAAATTCCATCCATAGTAATGCAGGTCTGTGACAAACTCTTCCATTACAGCAAAACAAAGCCCCATAGTGACCTAATCTGGAAAGACAAGATCCCAGGACCCATAGAGAAAGGAGACCAGAAAGGAAGGCAGGCCACAAAGAGGAAGGGAGTCAGGCTTCCCCACCCTCTGTACTCTTTGGCCTTCTGTGAAAAGAGGCTTTTAAGCTAGGTGCTCAAGGCCCGAAAAGCAGCTGTTGTCCAGTCTAGGGCCAGCACTTCCTGGTCCTGATCCATTCAGCCCTTCTATCAGAACTTTCTATTCTGATTCTACTTTTGAGAGTCTAGGAGCTACTGCAGGCAATGTAGCAGCAAACATTTCTATATTTTTGTGTTAATCTAAGCCTCTGTATTAATAAGGCATGAAACAGTGTAAAACCAGGAAGAAGCTTTTATCCTTATCAATATCATCAAAGGCCATACAGGACCATTCCTAATGTCCTCACCTGTCATCTCCTTGAAGAAGCTGAATCTGACCACCCAGTGAAAACGGGTACACATCCACCACGTTTCTCTCCATCATGTCACCCCGTTTTATTTTCTTACTGTCACTTATCACTATCTGAAATCGACTCGGTAGTTTATTTATGTTCTGTCTCCACTCTCTAGAAGGAGTGGTCCCTGAGCACAGAACCCTTGTGATCTTCAGCGTCTTGGATCCCCAGAGTCTAAAGCTGTGTCTGGTACGTAACTGGTGCTCAGTGAATATTTGCTTTATGAATGAACGGGCGCACGGATAGCTGGGTGAATGATGCCCTCTTAAAAGGGGCTCCGGGGCTACTTGGCTTTCTCTTTCTCTCCCTCAAACACTCAAGCCCCTATCCACAAACTAAAGGGCCAGCAGAAACTTCCCACTAAATAGCTTGAAGGTCTAGGGCACACAGCTGACTCGGGAAGTCCGTACAGCGCTGAAGCGCATGTCCACACGCCACTCATAAGCGTCCATCTTCGCATTATTCTTCTCGGTGACTCTTAGAAAGGGCCTGAAAACTAACGCCATCCCCGTGCTCGCTCTCAGTCCTCCCAGAAATGTTCGCCACCACAGGGAACATAAGAAACTATCCACAAAATTAATTCAGGCCACGGATAGGAAAGAGCGGACCCGAATTCTGTACAACCGTAAGACAAACCGCCACACTTCCCATCAGCCACTGGCGCTGCCCACCCGGAAGGCCGCGCAGGAACTTCCTGTTGCTGTTGCTATGGCTTCGGGGGCGGGTCTTCAGGAGGCCGCTCTCAGTTCAATTCAGTCGCTCAGTCCTGTGTGACTCTTTGGGACCCCATGGACTGCAGCACGCCAGGCTTCCCTGTCCATCACCAACCCCCCGGAGCTTACTCAAACTCATGCCCATCCAGTCGGTGATGCCATCCAACCATCTCATCCTCTGTCGTCCCCTTCTCCTCCCGCCTTCAATCTTTCCCAGCATCAGGGTCTTTTCCAGTGAGGCAGTTCTTCGCATCAGGTGTCCAAAGTATTGGAGTTTCAGCTCCGGCATCATTCCTTCCAAAGAATATTCAGGACTGATTTCCTTTGGATTGGCTGGTTGGATCTCCGTGCAGTCCAAGGGACTCTCAAGAGTCTTCTCCAGCATCACAATTCAAAAGCATTGATTCTTCGGCCCTCAACTTTCTTTATAGTCCAACTCTCACGTCCATACATGACTACTGGAAAAACCATAGCTTTGACTAGACGGACCTTTGCTGGCAAAGTAATGTCTCTGCTTTTTAATATGAGGCCGCTCTCCTGCCTCTCAATTGTAAATCCACTTCCGCGGTCCCCCCCCACCCCCACCCCCCAGCAGTTTTGTGGACTCCGCGCTCTAGCTACAGTCGCTTTCCCCTCCCGGTTTATCTCGCTCAGGTTCCTTGGTGGGTCTGAGAGCAGAGATTGGGTCACGAAGAGAATCTCTTCCTAGGCCGTCTTCATCGCTCAGTGAAACTGCGGCCGCGTGATGGCAGTATAACGCTTTAATTGTGTGTCACTCCGCTCTTCCCCCCGCCCTTCGTGTTTGGAAAAAAGTGCTCTTCGGACTCAGAACAAAAATTCTATCTCCATAGAGACGGGGCTGTTTTAGGGCGGCCTTGTTGCTCCCATTTCCTTCCTTAAATCTCTGTGGCAATCCGATGGGCAGAAGTGTGACAGTAAAATATTTTTTAATGTGAGTTTCTTTGATTATTGGTCCGCTTTTGTTAACTTTTTCGCCTGTGCTCCGTCCCCCCCTCATTTTTTAAGCCGTTGTGTTGAGTCTCATGTAGGGCTTATTTTAGCTTTCTTTTGTTCATTAAATGAATTTCAGTTGAAAGCTCAGAAAGTATGAAGGTAAACAACACTTTAGTATTTTTGTGTTTTGTCCTTTATAACTGGTAGCATTTTTTAAATGTATTTTCCTATTCTAATAAACAACGTTTGAAAGAGTTTCATCTTATTTCACCCTATCAAGATCAAACAGTATTGACCATCTTGTACCCTGATGTTTTAAAAGTCCAAAAATATATGCTTTAAGCTTTCTCCTCTTTTCTCTATTTCCTTAGGGGAAAATTCCTGAAAGTGCAACACAACTTTTTCTTTTTCAGGGTTTGACAGGGTTTACCGTACCATTGAAAAGATTGAGTGTTACTTGAATTTATTCTTGGAATTGTTTTTAACTAAAGTCCCTGCTTGACGATGATGATGGTATTTTAAAATTGTGGTATAATTAACATGTAACAAATATACATGCTTTTCTAATAGGGGTCAAATCTATTGCATTAAGGAAGAACGCCTGAGCTCAATCTGAGTATGACAAAGAGAGCTGGGGGGGCGGTGGTTAGAACAGATAACCAGAGAAAGGGTGTCAGTTGGCTGGGAAACTACAGAAAGGAGGCACTGAGGGTAGAAAGTTTCTTGCTAAACTTGTCGAACAGTATTCTTGCTGAGCAGGGCTAAGGAGCTAAGACACTATGGTAGGTTTGAAGAACTGGATCAGAAATGAGAATTTTTCCACTAATTTTTCAATTAACAAAATTTTATTTTTAATTTTAATTTTCATTTAATTGTCTTTTGTATTGTCTTTTATAACTGGATCAGAGTAGAAAAATTCTCACTAAAATTTTAAACTTTGCAGGAATCTTGGTAATGCAAAGTCAGGGTGGAGGCCTGGTGGAGGAGGTAGGCCTTGTCATGATGACCTATGATCAGGCCTCCACCCTGGCAAGAGCAAAGTTTAAAATTTTTTAATGAAAATTAAAATTAAAAATAAAATTTTGTTAATTGAAAAATTAGTGGAAAAATTCTCATTTCTGATCCAGTTCTTCAAACCTACCATAGTGTCTTAGCTCCTTAGCCCTGCTCAGCAAGAATACTGTTCGACAAGTTTAGCAAGAAACTTTCTACCCTCAGTGCCTCCTTTCTGTAGTTTCCCAGCCAACTGACACCCTTTCTCTGGTTATCTGTTCTAACCACCGCCCCCCCAGCTCTCTTTGTCATACTCAGATTGAGCTCAGGCGTTCTTCCTTAATGCAATAGATTTGACCCCTATTAGAAAAGCATGTATATTTGTTACATGTTAATTATACCACAATTTTAAAATACCATCATCATCGTCAAGCAGGGACTTTAGTTAAAAACAATTCCAAGAATAAATTCAAGTAACACTCAATCTTTTCAATGGTACGGTAAACCCTGTCAAACCCTGAAAAAGAAAAAGTTGTGTTGCACTTTCAGGAATTTTCCCCTAAGGAAATAGAGAAAAGAGGAGAAAGCTTAAAGCATATATTTTTGGACTTTTAAAACATCAGGGTACAAGATGGTCAATACTGTTTGATCTTGATAGGGTGAAATAAGATGAAACTCTTTCAAACGTTGTTTATTAGAATAGGAAAATACATTTAAAAAATGCTACCAGTTATAAAGGACAAAACACAAAAATACTAAAGTGTTGTTTACCTTCATACTTTCTGAGCTTTCAACTGAAATTCATTTAATGAACAAAAGAAAGCTAAAATAAGCCCTACATGAGACTCAACACAACGGCTTAAAAAATGAGGGGGGGACGGAGCACAGGCGAAAAAGTTAACAAAAGCGGACCAATAATCAAAGAAACTCACATTAAAAAATATTTTACTGTCACACTTCTGCCCATCGGATTGCCACAGAGATTTAAGGAAGGAAATGGGAGCAACAAGGCCGCCCTAAAACAGCCCCGTCTCTATGGAGATAGAATTTTTGTTCTGAGTCCGAAGAGCACTTTTTTCCAAACACGAAGGGCGGGGGGAAGAGCGGAGTGACACACAATTAAAGCGTTATACTGCCATCACGCGGCCGCAGTTTCACTGAGCGATGAAGACGGCCTAGGAAGAGATTCTCTTCGTGACCCAATCTCTGCTCTCAGACCCACCAAGGAACCTGAGCGAGATAAACCGGGAGGGGAAAGCGACTGTAGCTAGAGCGCGGAGTCCACAAAACTGCTGGGGGGTGGGGGTGGGGGGGGACCGCGGAAGTGGATTTACAATTGAGAGGCAGGAGAGCGGCCTCATATTAAAAAGCAGAGACATTACTTTGCCAGCAAAGGTCCGTCTAGTCAAAGCTATGGTTTTTCCAGTAGTCATGTATGGACGTGAGAGTTGGACTATAAAGAAAGTTGAGGGCCGAAGAATCAATGCTTTTGAATTGTGATGCTGGAGAAGACTCTTGAGAGTCCCTTGGACTGCACGGAGATCCAACCAGCCAATCCAAAGGAAATCAGTCCTGAATATTCTTTGGAAGGAATGATGCCGGAGCTGAAACTCCAATACTTTGGACACCTGATGCGAAGAACTGCCTCACTGGAAAAGACCCTGATGCTGGGAAAGATTGAAGGCGGGAGGAGAAGGGGACGACAGAGGATGAGATGGTTGGATGGCATCACCGACTGGATGGGCATGAGTTTGAGTAAGCTCCGGGGGGTTGGTGATGGACAGGGAAGCCTGGCGTGCTGCAGTCCATGGGGTCCCAAAGAGTCACACAGGACTGAGCGACTGAATTGAACTGAGAGCGGCCTCCTGAAGACCCGCCCCCGAAGCCATAGCAACAGCAACAGGAAGTTCCTGCGCGGCCTTCCGGGTGGGCAGCGCCAGTGGCTGATGGGAAGTGTGGCGGTTTGTCTTACGGTTGTACAGAATTCGGGTCCGCTCTTTCCTATCCGTGGCCTGAATTAATTTTGTGGATAGTTTCTTATGTTCCCTGTGGTGGCGAACATTTCTGGGAGGACTGAGAGCGAGCACGGGGATGGCGTTAGTTTTCAGGCCCTTTCTAAGAGTCACCGAGAAGAATAATGCGAAGATGGACGCTTATGAGTGGCGTGTGGACATGCGCTTCAGCGCTGTACGGACTTCCCAAGTCAGCTGTGTGCCCTAGACCTTCAAGCTATTTAGTGGGAAGTTTCTGCTGGCCCTTTAGTTTGTGGATAGGGGCTTGAGTGTTTGAGGGAGAGAAAGAGAAAGCCAAGTAGCCCCGGAGCCCCTTTTAAGAGGGCATCATTCACCCAGCTATCCGTGCGCCCGTTCATTCATAAAGCAAATATTCACTGAGCACCAGTTACGTACCAGACACAGCTTTAGACTCTGGGGATCCAAGACGCTGAAGATCACAAGGGTTCTGTGCTCAGGGACCACTCCTTCTAGAGAGTGGAGACAGAACATAAATAAACTACCGAGTCGATTTCAGATAGTGATAAGTGACAGTAAGAAAATAAAACGGGGTGACATGATGGAGAGAAACGTGGTGGATGTGTACCCGTTTTCACTGGGTGGTCAGATTCAGCTTCTTCAAGGAGATGACAGGTGAGGACATTAGGAATGGTCCTGTATGGCCTTTGATGATATTGATAAGGATAAAAGCTTCTTCCTGGTTTTACACTGTTTCATGCCTTATTAATACAGAGGCTTAGATTAACACAAAAATATAGAAATGTTTGCTGCTACATTGCCTGCAGTAGCTCCTAGACTCTCAAAAGTAGAATCAGAATAGAAAGTTCTGATAGAAGGGCTGAATGGATCAGGACCAGGAAGTGCTGGCCCTAGACTGGACAACAGCTGCTTTTCGGGCCTTGAGCACCTAGCTTAAAAGCCTCTTTTCACAGAAGGCCAAAGAGTACAGAGGGTGGGGAAGCCTGACTCCCTTGCTCTTTGTGGCCTGCCTTCCTTTCTGGTCTCCTTTCTCTATGGGTCCTGGGATCTTGTCTTTCCAGATTAGGTCACTATGGGGCTTTGTTTTGCTGTAATGGAAGAGTTTGTCACAGACCTGCATTACTATGGATGGAATTTTAATTACAGGGAGGAGTTTGGAATGGGTCCATAGTACATAGTGGATCCTACGTAGTGTTCACAACTTTGATATTTTAAGGAATCCCAAAGGGCCCCAATCCATGGGGTCGCAAAGAGTCAGACACGACTGAGCGACTAACACACACACTAAAGTTTAGTAGAAGGTGAAACCGTGTTGACAGCAGCATCATAAACTGACTGAAAGAATGAATGAATGCATGCATGCATATTCTGTGGTGGAGAACAGTAGGATCCCCTCAGTTATCCTGGGTCTGGAGGAAAACGGGGAGTTAAAAGCCTACAGACCCATCACTAGCTGTGCTTCTCCTTTCGTAGGTGTGAGGTGCTCGGTGAAAGGAAGTTAGAAAAACAGGGTCTCACCCTGGGAAAAATCTGAAGCAAAAGAACTCTAAATAGACAAAACAGAGTGAATAGCCCCCGTGTTGTGAGGGTGCGGGGGAGAGGTTGGGACTGATTGCTGTAGTGTAAGACAGATACTGAAAAGAGTCCCTGATGCCCTGTTAGAGGGCAACCTACCAGCTTGTGTTGAGTGGGAACATCAAGGACACCAGCTGGTCTAGGCCAGGGTAGTGGCAAGACTTTGCCCTATTGTGTTGGATGGCAGGTTGCAAGTGAGTGTGATCTTCACTTCTTTCTAAGATCAGCCCCAGCCTTTTTCTTCCGATACAGGCCGTGACAGGATTTGTCCTCTATGTTCTGAGCACCGAGCTTTAGGATTGTCCATACTCTGCGTATAATTTAGCAACGTTATTTTGGGGACAGAATTCCCTGGAGAGACAGGGGAAAAGTGATGTTAGAGGAGGACGAAATGTCTGCCATGGTATGCTTTGACTAATAATAACAATCATTGGCTACATCTGTTTGAGTTTTATCACATGGCGGGCCCCATGCCAAGGGCCCTCTCCCTAGTTCCTCATTTAATCTTCACAGTAACACGGAACACTGGTACCCTATTCCCACTTTACATAGGAGGAAACTAAGGCTTAGTTTAAGAGATTCATGTGAGGTTAAACAAATACAGCCATAGTTTCCATCCAGCTTTGTCTCTAGTCCAGGTTTTTTCTGAAAGTGTTGTCCCCAGAACAATAATAGTATCAGTATTGCCTGGGAACTTGTCGAAATGCAAGTCCTCAGGCCCTATCCTTCAGCTACTGAATCAGAAACTCTGGCGTCAAGGCCCAGTCACCTGTGGTTTAAAACACCTTCCAGATGACTCTGATGTACACTCAAGTTGGAGAACCACTGCTCTAGTCAGTGCCCCGGCTCTTGACCAATCACTAGAGCTGAACTTTTCAGACTTCACTGTGCTCACAAATTGCACGCAGAGTTTGATTCACGGGCTGGCCCGTGGACCATACTTTGAGCACCAAGGCTGTATGCTATACTGCACTTCTATGTGCCTTCAGTGAGCAGGGCTATTGATTGGGTGCAGTTTTAGCACCTTTAAATTCCCGATTTCTGAGAGCTGAGAGGCTATAAAATTCTAAATTGCCCTGAGTCTGCTTATCCTTTTCAAATGTTTGCCAGAACATAATGGTGATGAAGAGAGAAATCAGGAGTCAGACTCCATTCCCTCTTCCTGAATACCATTTCAGAAATGCTGAGTCTTGATAGATTTAACTTGGAAGTTCTCTTTCTTGAGTGAAAGGAGAGCCAAGGGACACTTTCATGGTATTCCTTGCCTGAATGAGATGTGCTAAATGACCAAGGGGAGCAGCAGCATGTGATCACCTTAAATAACTGAAAACAATTTTTGGAAATATTGGAGGAGACTGCCTTCTTCTGAATGACTTACCTGGGTGATCATAGTACTAAACTACCAATTAACGTCAATGTGCTTCTCTAAATGTGGTGTGTGTGGGGTGGGGGGGGGGGGCTTGGGGGGAGGTGGCCTAAAAATTTGTATTTGTAAAAGACTGTATTGCTGAATGGCTAAGCTACTCCTAAAGAGCACACATTACTCTTTGTGTGTTTTGTTTTTTTTTTTGACATATAGGACTTTTTGCCAGGAAGCTATCTGTTCACTATGTAAGATGTTTGGGGTGTATTCCTTATATTTATGGCAAATGAAGATAAGGAGAAACCATTGTATCTGACCATTGACTGGGTGGGGGTGGAGGGCTTTGTTGAATGGAGAGGGTGCCCGGGCACCTCCATGGCCCTTTTTATCTTCCTGAACTTCACGGAGAAGACAAGGAGTAACACATACACCCAGAGGAGGTATTATGCCTGCAGGGTTTCCTTATTTGGGGCCAGAAAGGTCCAGAGGTCTGAGATACTGCTCCTTCAATCCCCAGCCCTCCTGGGCAAAGTGTTTTTAAAATTTTCATTTTGTAGTTTCCTCTGTAAGGCCTTTGTGGAATATGTGGGGCAACCAGTACCCCCAAAATATAGCTCTTGTAGCCACCCCTACCTGGATGCATCTCACTAATTACTGGGTACTCAAAGGTATCCCATTGAGGTGTGGTGCCTACATGGAACTCTGCTTCAGGGAGTGCTGATGGGAATCGTGATTAGAAAGCATGGTGCTGTATGGAACTCAAGGAAGAGGAAAGCTACAGGAAACTCAGCCTGGCCACCGCTGTAGCTCACAGCAGTGTGGGCAGACAGAAGCATCTGTGTAAATCTCCATATGATGCCAGGAGCTCTCAGGAGAGGCTCATAACTATTGTAGAATGTCCATCCTTCCTGGCAAATGGAACTCAGGTAAAATGGAGGCAGAGTATCTCCATCTGGGGGTAGAGTGGAGGAAGGCATTGCCTGGTGTACTTCATTGGGGCAGAGGGTAGGCTGAACAGTAGTTATGTGATCCCAGATTTAATCTGTCACCCGCTGGGGCACTGGTAGGGAAGGCTGCCCCTCCACCTGCGGCCTCAGGTACCTGGTCATAGAGAATGAGCATTTTCAGTTCTTGGAACACCCAGTGTCTCTATTTAACCTAAAACATCTTTCCACCAGATTTTAAGTCCAAATCTTCAGACTGCTCATTTCTCCAGTGCCCCCATCCCTGCCCACTCTGTTATTTTACAACCTATTTTCTCTCTTCAAATCTCCAACACTGCTTCTTCCATCCTCACTCTTAGCTGGTGGCCTATTTTTGAGGAACTGGATCATTTCTTCTAAATTGTCAAAGATTGAGTGCAAATTATCAAGGGAAAGAAAAGCTTAATTGTAGTTAAAGTGGTAAAAGCAGAATTTAATCAGATTATTGCAATTTGTGAAAAGAGACCTCTGTGTAGAATTGGACTCCATTCTGAATATAAGGAAAGGTGCTGATTTATAACTAAGGAGCAGACTGGTGGGGTCAGTGGATGGAAAATTACTAAAAGGAAATATCAGGTATAAGGAATGATTCAGGAAGATCCACTGGAGAAAGGATAGACTACCCACTCCAGTATTCTTGGGTTTCCCTTGTGGCTCAGCTGGTAAAGAATCCACCTGGAATGTGAGAGACCTGGTTTTAATCCCTGGGTTTGGAAGATTCCCCTGGAGAAGGGAAAGGCTACCCATCCCAATATTCTGGCCTAAAGAATTCCATGGACTTTATAGTCCATGGGGTGTCAAAGAGTCGGACACCACTGAACTTTCACATTTACTGGCTAAATTGACTTTATAGGGTTTTTGCTAAAGGTAGCTTGAAAGTGTTAGTCATTCAGTTGTTTCTATCTCTTTGCTTCCCTATGGACTGTAGCCTGCCAGGCTCCTATGTCTATGGAATTCTCCAGACAAGAGTACTGGAGTGGGTTGCCATGCCCTCCTCCAGGGCATCTTCCCAACCCAAGGTTTGAACCTGAGTCTCCCACACTTCAGGTGGGTTCTTTATCATCTGAGCCACCATACGAAGTCCAAAGGTAGCCTATAGGGATTAGATATCACCTGAGGGATGGTGAGGGATGAAGAATTTAATCAGATATCAAGAGTGATAGATATCTACAGTGGGGATTTTTGTTAAAATGACTTTAAATGGTTGGATTCTTACTACAATTGGACAATGCAAAGATAAACATGTCCAAAGATCAAGGCCTAGTTGAAAAGAAGATTCAGAAGAGCTTGACTAAAGCCTAAAGTTTGGTCAAGGAGAGACTCTTTGTCAATACTCTATTTTCTTTTAATCATTATAATATCTGTAATGATATTTCCTATATTATTCCTTATAATGGCAATTTATGTCTTCTCTTTTTATCTTTGTCATTCTTGCTAGAGATTTATAAATTTTAATAAGCTTTTCTAAATACATATTTTTAAAAATTTATTTTCTTTATTATTTTTCTGCTTTCAATTTTATTAATTTTTATGTTTTATTTCCTTCTTTTTGCTTGCTTTGTTTTCATTTTGCTCTTCTATTTTCCAGTTTCTTGAAGTAGAAATTTAGATTATAGATTTAAGATCTATTTTCTTTTCTAAGGTAAGCATTTAGTGCTATTAATTTCCCATTCAACACAGCTTTAGCTGCAGTCCACATATTCTGTTATGTTACATTTACATTTTTTTCAGTTCTACATATTTTTATTTCTTTTCAGATTTCCAATTTGACCGACTGATTTTTTTGTTAATGTTTTGTCTATTTCCCAAGTATTTAAAGGCTTTCCTATTGTATTTCTGTTGTTTTCTAGTTTTATTACATTATTGTCAGACTACCTACTCCATACGATTTCAATTCTTTTCAAATTTTTGTGGTTTGTTTTATAGCCAGCTTAAGAGGTGGTCTGTTGTCCCTGTACTCCAATGTATCTGTTCCTATTCATTTCAATCCCCTCTAAGCATTAATTTGATCATTCAGCATAGGTAAAATAGGTCTAAGTCTTCCCACTTCTTCATTTCCAATTTATTTCTGTAGCTGCGGAGAAGCCAGAATTTCAAGAGGAACATCATGTTTCTTTTGCTTCTTACTTATTTTTAATTGGAGGATGGTTGCTTTACAATATTATGTTGGTTTCTGTCATACAATAACCCAAGTCAGCCATAAATATAAATGTATCCCTTCCCTGTTGAGCCTCCCTCCCGTCTGCCTCCCAGTCCTCCCCCTCTAGGTTGTCACAGAGCACCAGGCTGAACTCCCTGTGTTGTACAGCAACTCCCCATTAGCCATCTATTTTACACATGGCAATGTGTCAGTGCTACTCTCTCAATTCATCCCACCCTCTCTTTTCCCTGCTGTGTCCGTAAGTCCATTCTCTACATCTGCATCTCTATTCCTGCCCTGCAAGTAGGTTCATCAGTATCATTATTTTCTAGATTTCATATTTATGTGTTAATATGATATTTGTTTTTCTCTTTCTGACTTACTTCACTCTGTATAACAGGTTCTAGGTTCATCCACCTCAGTTTAACTGACTCAAATTCATTTCTTTTTATGGCTGAGTAATATTCCACTGCATATGTGTACCAAAACTTCTTTATTCATACATCTGTCAATGGACATCTAAGGTTGTTTCCATGCCCTGGCTATTTTAAATAGTGCTTTCTGCTTCTTATTTATTTTAGTATGTCTGCTGCAGTGGATTTTATGTCAAGGAAATAGCTTCTTAGCTGTTTTTCTGTAGGTGAGAGCAGAATGTCACAAAAAGAAGCAATCTCTCCTTTTCACTCATTGTGTTAAAAAAAAAAAAAAAACAGTGGGCACATTTCTGCTGCCTTGAATTCTGGGATACCCCCTTGAAAACAGGTACATGAAATGATGCTTAACATTATTAACCATTACTGAAATGCAAATCAAAGCCATATTGAGACATCATCCTGCATCTATTGAGATGGTTATTATCAAAAAATCAAGAGGACTTCCCTGGTGGTCCAGTGATTAAGAAACCATTTGCCAATGTAGGGGACATGGGTTCAGTCCCTGGTCTGGGAATATTCACATGTCTCAGAGCACCTAAGCCCATGTATCACAACTACTGAGCCTATACACTGCAATTGCTGAAGCCCATGCACCCTAGAGAGGCCACCACAATGAGAAATCTGCACACCAACACTAGAGAGTAGCCCCCACTTGCTGCAACTAGAGAAAGCCCATGTGCAGCAAGGAACAGCCAGCACAGTCATAAAAATAAATAAATTTTCAAAAAAGGCCTAAAAATATTAAGAGATAATGAGTACTGTTGAAAATGTGGAGAAAAGGGGACCCTAGTGCCTTGCTGGTGGAAATGTAAGTTGGAAGAGCCACTATGGCAAACAGTATGAAGTTTCCTCAAAAAAATAAAATAGAACTAGTCTACGATACAACCTTGTGTATATATATGAATGAATGAAATCAGTATTTCAAAGAAGTTATCTGCACCCTCACAATCATAACAGCCGAGACATAGAAATAATCTGTCTATAGACAGATGAGTTGATTTTAAAAATCTGATATATATACAATGGAGTATTAAGTTCCAAAAAAAAGGAAGGAAGTCCTACTGAATAGAAGGGAAGGGAGTAGAGGACAACCTTTAAAAGAATCACATAGCCCTCCATAGGACACAACAGAGACTGGTTAGAACCAACTATGTCCAAGATGGCAGAAGATTTAACTTCTAGTAGACCTTGAACCTCATTATACGCTCATTGTAATACATTAACATGCTAAATGACACACCCATAAGCTCCATGACAGTTCTGAGACCAACCATAAAAGGCCAAAAAGTGGGTGGTGGCCCAATTCCTGGAAATCCCCACTCCTTCCCTGAAATAGTTGGTCCTACTCATTAGCCTATGAAATTATCTAACCCCTGAAAACTAACCATGTCATATTTGGAGGCTCTCTCCTCTTCTGAGATGGCCCAACTTCTGCCTGTGAAATGTGTTTCTCTCTAAATAAGTCTACTTCTTATCAATAACCTTCTTTCTCACTGAATTCATTCAGTGACAAGACATCAAAAACCTCAAATTCACCAGGAACATTACCATTTGTGACAACATGGATGGACCTTGAAGGCATTATGATAAGTGGAATAAGTCATACAGAGGAAGACAAATACTGTTTACTCTCACTTGTATGGGGAATTTTTTTTTAGAAAAGTAAAACTCATAAAAACAGAGTGAATGAATGATGAGAGAGAATGGAAACTGGGAAAAAAGGAGACATGTTGAATAAAAAGTACAAATTTTCAGTTAAAATGAAAGTTTTGGGAATCTAATATTTAGTGTGATGACTATGACAATTCTGTTATATACTTGAAAGTTGTGAGGAGAGAAGATCTTAAATACTTTCTCCACAAAAGAATACAGTAATTATGTGAGGAGATAGATATTAACCAACTTTATCACAGTAATCATTTTGCAATACATATGGTATCAAATCATCACCTGTACACCTTAATCTTTCACAGTGTTATATGTCAGTTATATCTTAGCAAATTTGGTAAAAAAAAAAAATCTGTCTAGTATGTCCTATATCTGGGCTTCCTCAGGAATGGTTTTGTCAATTCATTTTGTCCCTTTGAATAGGCCATGTTCTTCTGTTTCTCTGTGTGCGCTTTGATTTTTCAGTTGAAAGTTGGGTATTTACAAATCAAATTTTCTCTCTTCCTTAGAGCTTTCATTACTATTATTGTTTAAGGTTGCAGTTGTCTGTTTTGAGAGTTTCAAACTATTTTGGTAAAGACTATTCATTGTCATATATGACCACTGTAGTCTTTGTTCTGTTAGCTCATGTTCCATTAATGTTTTGATGAGAATTTTTTTCTTAATATATACATATTATTGAAGTATAGTTGGCTTACAATGTTCCATGCACAAAGCAATGTGATGCAGTTATACACATAAACATATATTATTTTTCAGATTATTTTTCATTATAGGTTATTATAAGATATTGGCTAAAGTTCCCGGTGCTATACAGTAAATCTTTGTTGCTTGTTGCGTGTGTATTTTATTAAATTAGAAATCTAACATTCTATTCATACTAAGGGCTTCCCTGTTGGCTCAGATAGTAAAGAATCCACTTGCAATATGGGAGACCTGAGTTTGATCCCTGGGTTGGGAAGATCCCCTGGAGAAGGGAATGGCTACTCACTCCAGTGGAGAATTGCATGGTCAGAGGAGCCTGGCAGGCTTTAGTCCATGGGGTTGCAGACAGTTGGACACCACTGAGTGACTTTCACTATTCATACTAAGTTAAACAAATGGAATCAAAATGTCATAAATATTTAGTTAGGCAAAAGTTTGTAAGTTTTCTAAAATGTATATATTATACAATTTATATATATGTATACAAAAGTGTTTCTACTATGCTTGATAAAAGCTTGAGAAAGAACATCAAAGAAAAAAGAATAGATGGAGAAATTGGAAAGCATAAACTAAATGAAGTGGGAGCAGTGAATATGAAATGGAACAAATGAAACGAACTAGATAAAATTAAAAGGCCATCATATAGTAAAGTTGTTTTTAAACATCACTGCTCATTAGAAGCATATCTGGAGTTTGGAGAAGAAAAGCAATACCTTGGCATTTGTATTTTTTCAAAAAGTTGCAAGATAATTCTGATATGCATCTGGATTTTAAAAAGGGATTACAGGTTTTTATATTAAGTTGTACTATTAGTGATATAGAATTCTATTATTTTCTGTTGATCAATCTTGATACAATGGTATTAAGTGAATAATAGTTCAGTTTAGTCACTCAGTCATGTCCGACTCTTTGCGACCCTATGGACAGCAGCATGCTAGGCTTCCCTGTTCATCACCAATTCCCAGAGCTTGCTCAAATGCATGTCCATCAAGTCAGTGATGCCATCCAACCATCTCATCCTCTGTTATCCCCTTCTCTTGCTGTCTCCCGTCTTGCCCAGCATCAGGGTCTTTTCTAATGAGTCAGTTCTTCACATCAGACGGACAAAGTATTGGAGCTTCAGCTTCAGCATCAGTCCTTCTAATGAATATTCAGGACAAATTTCCTTTACAATTGACTGGTTGGATCTCCTTGCTGTCCAAGGGACTCTCAAGACTCTTCTCCAACACCACAGTTCAAAAGCATCAATTCTTCAGTGCTCAGCTTTCTTTATGGTCTAACTCTCACATCCATACATGACTATTGGAAAAACCATAGCTTTGACTATATGGACCTTTTTTGGCAAAGTAATGTCTCTACTTTTTAATACACTGTCTAGGTTTGTCATAGCTTTTCTTCCAAAGAGCAAGCATCTTTTAATTTCATGGAGTAATAGTTACATAATCACAATAGTGAAAGATGTTTATAAGTTTTCACAATCAATAGCCAGACAAAAGATAAAAGATAATTACAATTGCAAACTATATTGGGAATATGATTAACCTAACAATATAAAATAATTGCATACAATTTGGAGGGTAAAAGAGTGATGTGGTAAGTGGACATACACATGTTTTCATCCACCCAGCCAACTTATATCTTTTGGTTGGTGCATTTAATCCACTTACTTTTAAGGTAATTATTGATATGTATGATCCTATTACCATTTTCTTAATTATTTTGGGTTTATTTTGTGTAGGTCTTTTCCTTGTCTTGTGTTTCCTTCCTAGAGAAGTTCCTTTAGCATTTGTTGTAAAACTGGTTTGGTGGTGCTAAATTCTCTTAAATTTTGCTTGTCTGGAAAGCTTTTGATTTCTCCATCAACTCTGAATAAGAGTTTTGCTGGTAAAATATTCTTGGTTGTAGGTTCTTCCCTTTTATCACTTCAAATATATTATGCCATTTGGTTCTGGCTTGTAGAGTTTCTTTTGAGAAATCAGCTGATAACCTGATGGGAGTTACCTTGTATGTTATTACTTGTCTTTCCCTTGTTGCTTTTAATATTTTGTCTTTGTCTTTAATTTTTGTCAATTTGTTTACTGTGTGTCTCAGTGTGTTCCTCCTTGGGTTTATCCTGCCTGGGACTCTGTGCTTCCTAGACTTGGTTGACTATTTCCTTTCCCATGTTAGGGAAATTTTCAGCTATTATCTCTTCAAATATTTTCTAAGGTCCTTTCTCTCTCTCTTCTCTTTCTAGGACCCCTATAATGTGAATGTTGATGTATTTAATGTTGTCTCAGAGGTCTCTTAGGCTGTCTTCATTTTTTCATTTTTTTTTTCTATATTCTGTTTCACAGCAGTTATCTCCACCATTCTGTCCTCCAGGTTATTTATCCATTCTTCTGCCTTAGTTATTCTGCTATTGACTTCTTTTAGTGTATTATTCATCTCTGTTTGTTCTTTAGTTCTTGTAGGACTTTGGGAAATATTTCTTGCATCTTCTCCATTGTTTCCCCAAGATCCTGGATCATTTTTACTATCATTTTTCTGAATTCTTTTTCTGGAAGGTTGCCTATATCCACTTCATTTAGTTGTTTTTCTGAGGTTTTGTCTTGTCCCTTTATCTGGGACATGACTCTCTGCTGTTTCATTCTGATTAATGTTCAGTAGTGTGGTTTTCATTCTAGCCACTGCGAGTTGTTTTTCTTCCTGCTTCTTCTGTCTGCCCTCTGATTAAGAAGGCTAAAAGGCTTGTGCAAGCTTCCTGATGGGAGGGACTGGCTGTGGGGAAAACTGGGTCTTGCTCTGGTGGGCAGGGCCTTGCTCAGTAAAGGTTTAATTCAATTATCTGCTGATGGGTAAGGATGGGCTCCCTCCCTTTTTTGGCTTGAGGTGACCCAGCTCTTGGCTCTACAGTAGGTTTAATGGCAACCTCCAAGAGGGCTTATGCCAAGGAGGACCTTTCAGGATTGCTGCTGTCAGTGCCCCTAACCCTGTGGTGAGCCCCTGCTGACCCATGCCTCCACTGGAGACGCTCCAACCCTAGCAGGTAGTTTTGGCTCAGTTTCCTTTGGAGTCACTGCTGCTTGCCTCTGGGTCTTTGTGCACACAAGATTTTGTTTCTGTCCTCCAAGACTGGGAGTCTATGTTTCCCCCAGGCCTGTGGAATTCCTTTGATTAAATCCTTCTGGCCTTCAAGGTCAGATTCCCTGGGAATTCCAAGTCTCTTTGTCAGATCCCCAGGCTGGGAAGCCTGACATGGGGTTCAGAATCTTCACAACAGTAGGAGAACTTCTTTGGTATTATTGTTCTCCAGTTTGTGGATCACCCACCCATCAGGTATGGGATTTGATTTTATTGTGATTGTGCCCCTCCTACCATCTTGCTGTGGCTTCTTTGCCTTTGGACATGTGGTACCTTTTTTTGGTCAGTTCCAGCATTCTCCTGTAGATAGTTGTTCAACAGCTAGTTGCAACTTTGGTGCTGTCACAGGAGGAGATGAGCACATGTCCTTCTAGTCCTCTGTCTTGGACTGGAAGCCAAAGAGCAGACTTTATTTATTCACAGGGCAGTCTTCACCACACTGGTCTCCCATGCTCCAATCCTCCACAGGACAATGCATTGAGAGCAAATTTTCTCCTGAATATGAAGGACTGCCCTAGAAAAGAGAGAGATCCAGAAACTTATTTACTTATTTTTAATAGGAGGATGATTGCATTATAGTATTGTGTTGGTTTCTGCCATGCATCAACACAAATCAACCATAGGCATACATATATATCTTCCATCTTGAACCTCCTTTTCACCTCCCACCCCATTCTAGATTCTAGGTAGTCACAGAGCACCAGGTTTGAGCTCCTGGGATCACAGAGCAAATTCCCACTGGCTATCTATTTTACATGTGGTAATGCATAAGTTCCAATGCTACTCACTCGTTCTTCCCAACTCTCCTTCCCCCACTGCATCCACAAGTCTGTTCTTTATGTCTGCATCTCCATTGCTGCCCTTCAAATAGGTTCATCAATACCATCTTTCTAGATTCCATATATATGTGCTAATATATGATATTTGTTTTCTTCTCTTTTTGACTTACTTCATTGTATATAATAAGCTCTAGGTTCATCCACCTCATTAGAACTGAGTCAAATGTGTTCCTTTTAATCACTGAGTAAAAATAAATTGTATATATGTACCACAACTTCTTTACCCATTCATCTTTCCATGTCCCAGCTATTGTAAATAGTGCTGCGATGAACACTGAGTTATATGTGTCTTTTTCAGTTATGGTTTCCTCAGGGTATATGTCCAGTAGTGGGATTGCTGGGAAATATGGTAGCTTTATTCCTAATGTTTTAAGGAATCTCCATGCTTCTCTCCATAGTAGCTGTATCAAATTACATTCCCACCAACAATGCAAGAGGGTTCCATTTTACCCACACCCTCTCCAGCATTTATTGTTTATAGATATTTTAGTAATGGCCATTCTCACCAAACTGAGGTGATACCTCATTGTAGTTTTAATTTGCATTTCTCTAATAATGTGCAATGCTGAGCATCTTTTCATGTATTTATTAGCCATCTATATGTTTTCTTTGGAAAAATGTCTGTTTGCATTTTCTGCCCACTTTTTGGTTGGGTTGTTTGTGTTTCTGGTGCTAAGCTGTATGGCTGCTTGTATATTTTGGAGATTAATCCTTTGTCAGTTATTTCATTCCTACTACTTTCTTCCATTCTGAGAGTGTCTTTCACCTTGTTTATAGTTTCTTTTGATATGCAAAAGCTTTTAAGTTTCATTAGGTATCATTTGTTTATTTTTGTTTTTATTTCCATTAACCTAGGAGGTGGATCATAGAGGATCTTGCTGTGATTTATGTCAAGGGGTGTGCTGCTTATGTTTTCTTCTAAGAACTTGATAGTTTTTGGCCTTACATTTAATTCTTTAATTCATTTCGAGTTTATTTTTGTGTATGATTTTAGGAGGTGTTCTAGTTTCATTCTTTTACATGCAACTGTCCAGTTTTCCCAGCTGTCTGAAGAGACTGTCTTTTCTCCATTGCATATTCTTGCCTCCTTTGTCAAAGATAAGGTGCTCATAGGTATGTGCATTTATCCCTGGGCTTTCTATCTTGTTCCATTGGTCGATATTTACGGTTTTGTACCAGTACCATACTGTCTTGGTGACTGCAACTTTGTAGTACAGTCTGAAGTTAGGAAGATTGATTTCTCTAGCTCCATTTTTCTTTCTCAAGATTGTTTTGCCTATTCAGGGTCTTTTGTAATTTCATAAGAATTGTGAAATTATTTATTTTAGTTCTGTGAAAAATATGATTGGCAGTTTGATAGGGATTACATTTAATCTGTAGATTGCTTTGGGTACAATAGTCATTTTTACAATATTGATTCTTCCAAACCAAGAACATGGTATATCTCTCCATCTGCTTGTGTTGTCTTTGATTTCTCTCATCAGTATCTTATCATTTTCTGCATACAGATCTTTTATTTCTTTAGGAAGATTTATTCCAAGGTATTTTATTCTTTTTGTTGCAATGGTGAATGAGGTCCTTTCCTTAATTTCTCTTTCTGATTTTTCTTTGTTAGTATATAGGAATTCAAGGGATTTCTCTGTATTAATTTTATATCCTGTGACTTTACTATATTCATCGGTTAGCTCTAGTAATTTTCTGGTGGCATCTTTAGAGTTTTTTATGTAAAGAATAATGTCATCTGCAAACAGTGAAAGCTTTACTTCTTTTCCCATCTGGATTCATTTTATTTCTTTTTCTTCTCTGATTGCTATGCCTTGGACTTCCAAAACTATGTTGAATAATAGTGGTGACTGTGGGCACCCTTCTCTTTTTCCTAATTATAGGGGAAATGTTTTCGCCATTGAGTTTTTCACCATGGAGAATAATGTTTGCTGTAGATTTGTCATATGTAGCCTTTATTATGTTGATGTATGTTCCTTCTGTGCCTACTTTCTGGAGAGTTTTTATCATAAATGAATGTTAAATTTTGTCAAAAGCTTTCTCTGCATCTATTTAGAAGATCAGGTGGCTTTTATCCTTCAGTTTATGAATGCAGTGTATCACCTTGATTGATTTGGGTATATTGAAGAATCCTTGCATCCCTGGGATAAAGCCCATTTGATCATGATGTATGATCTTTTAAAATACGTTGTTGATTCTGTTTGCTAGAATTTTGTTGGTGATTTTTGCATCTATGTTTATAAGTGATATTAGCCTGATATTCTCTTTTTTTGTAACATCTTTGTCTGGTTTTGGTATCAGGGTGGTGGTGAACTCAGAATGAGTTTTGGAGTTTTCCTTCCTGTGAAATTTTCTGGAAGAGTTTGAGCAGGAGAGGTGTTAGCTATTCTTTAAACTTCTGGTAGAATTCATCTGTGTAGCCATCTGGTCCTGGTCTTTCATTTGTTGAAATATTTTTTATTACAGTTTCAATTTCCAAACTTATGATTGGTCTGTTCATTTTTTCTATTTCTTCTTGGTTCAGTTTTGGAAAGTTATACTTTTCTAAGAATTTGTCGATTTCTTCCAAGTTGTCTATTTTATTAGCATATAGTTGCTCATAGTAAGCTAGTGATCCTTTGCATTTCTGTATTGTCTGTTGTAACTTCTTTTTCATTTCTAATTTGATTGATTTGAGTTTTCTCCCTTTTTTCCAGATGAGTCTAATCGTTTGTCAATTGTTTATTTTCTGAAAGAGCCAACTATTAGTTGTATTAATCTTTGCTATTTTTTCCTTTATTTCTTTCTCACTTCCTTCTGCCCTGATATTTATCATTTCTTTCCTTATACTAACTTTGGAATTTTTTGTTTTTCTTTTCCTAGTTCTTTAGGTGTAATGTTAGGTTGTTTAAGATTTTTCTTGTTTCCTAGAGTCAAATAAATAACCTAACTCTACACCTAAAGCAACTAGAGAAGGAAGAAATGAAGAACCACAGGGTTAGTAGAAGGAAAGAAATCTTAAAAATTGGGGCAGAAATAAATGCAAAAGAAACTAAAGAGACCATAGCAAAAATCAACAAAGCTAAAAGCTGTTTGTTTTTTTTTTAAATAAACAAAATCGACAAACAATTAGCAAGACTCATTAAGAAACAAAGGGAGAAGAACCAAATTAACAAAATTAGAAATGAAAATGGAGAGATCATCACAGACAACACTGAAATACAAAGGATCATAAGAGACTACTACCAGCAGCTCTATGCCAATAAAATGGACAACTTGGAAGAAATCGACAAATTCTTAGAAAAGTATAACTTTCCAAAACTGAGCCAGAAAGAAATAGAAGATTTAAACAGACCCATCACAAGCAAGGAAATTGAAACTATAATCAGAAAGCTTCCAGGAAACAAAAGCCCAGGACCAGATGGCTTCACAGCTGAATTCTACCAAAAATTTAGAGAAGAGCTAACACCTATATTACTCAAACTGTTCCAGAAAATTGCAGAAGAAGGCAAACTTCCAAACTCATTCATATGAGACCACCATCACCCTAATTCCAAAACCAGACAAAGATGCCACAAAAAAAGAAAACTACAGGCCAATATCACTGATGAACATAGATGCAAAAATCCTTAACAAAATTCTAGCAAACAGAATCCAACAACATATTA
>NC_057419.1:34407265-34544398 GCF_019320065.1 Cervus canadensis
TCAGGATGGCTGCTACCCAGAAGTCTACAACTAATAAATGCTGGAGAGGGTGTGGAGAAAAGGGAACCATCTTACACTGTTGGTGGGAATGCAAACTAGTACAGCTGCTATGGAGAACAGTGTGGAGATTTCTTAAAAAACTGGAATTAAAACTGCCATATGACCCAGCAATCCCACTTCTGGGCATACACACCGAGGAAACCAGATCTGAAAGAGACATGTGTACCCCAGTGTTCATCACAGCACTGTTTATAATAGCCAGGACATGGAAGCAACCTAGATGCCCATCAGCAGACAAATGGATAAGGAAGCTGTGGTACATATACACCATGGAATATTAATCAGCCATTAAAAAGAGTTGATCTGAATCAGTTCCAATGAGTTGGATGAAACTGGAGCCCATTAATACAGAGTGAAGTAAGCCAGAAAGATAAAGACCAATACAGTATACTAACGCATATATATGGAATTTAGAAAGATGGTAACAATAACCCTATATGCAAAACAGAAAAAGAGACACAGCTGTACAGAACAGAATTTTGGACTCTGTGGGAGAAGGCGAGGGTGGGATGTTTCGAGAGAACAGCATCAAAACATGTATATTATCTAGGGTGGAACAGATCACCAGCCCAGGCTTGATGCATGAGACAAGTACTCGGGCCTGGTGCACTGGGAAGACCCAGAGGAATCGGGTGGAGAGGGAGGTGGGAGGGGGATTCGGGTTGGGGAATACATGTAAATCCATGGCTGATTCATGTCAATGTATGGCAAAAACCACTACAATATTGTAAAGTAATTAGCCTCCAACTAATAAAAATAAATGGAAAAAAAAAGATTTTTCTTGTTTCCTGAGGTAAGATTGTATTGCTACAAACTTCTCAGCACTGGTCTTACTGATCTTATAGGTTTCGAGTTACATTTTTCCTTTGTCAGTTGTTTCTAGATATTTTTTAATTTCCTTTTTAATCTCTTGTGACCTCCTGGTTATTTAGAATCATATTGTTTAGGTTCCATGTTTTTGTGTTTTTTTATATTTTGCTTTTACCTGTAGTTGATATCTAATCTTATAGCACTGTTGTCAGAAAAGATGCTTGAAATGACTGCAACTTTTAAAAATTTACTAAGGCTTGATTTATGACTCCAGATATTATCTTTCCTGGAGAATGTTCCATGTACACTTGAGAAAAAAACGAAATCTACTGTCTTTGGATGAAATGCCCTGTAGATAGCAATTAGGCTCAACTATTCCAATGTGTCATTTAAAGCTTGAGTTTCCTTATTAATTTTCTCTCTGGATGGCCTGTCCATTGGTGTGTGTGGGGTTTTAATGTCCCCCACTATTATTGTCTTACTGTTGACTTTCCCTTTAATAGTTGTTAGCATTTGCCTTGAGGTGCTCCTTTGTTGGGTGCATATATATATTTTTAATTGTTATATATCCGTCTTGGATTCACCATTATATAGTGTCCTACCTTGTCTCTTGTAATGGTCCTTATTTTAAAGTCTATTTTTTTCTAATATGAATATTGCTACCCTCTCTATATTTTGAGTTCCAATTGCATGCAATACTTTTTCCAGCCCCTCACTTTCAGTCTGTATGTGTCCGTAGGTCTGGGATGGGTCTCTTGTAGACAGCATATATAGGGTTCTTGTTTTTGTATCCATTCAGCCAATCTGTATCTTTGTGTTGGAGCAGTTAATCCACTTACATTTAAGATAAGTATTGATACGTATGATTCTATTGGGGCAGGAGGAGAAGGGGACAACAGAGGATCAGATGGCTGGATGGCATCACCGACTCAATGGACAAGAGTTTGAGTAAACTCCGGGAGTTGGTGATGGACAGTGAGGCCTGGCGTGCTGCGATTCATGGGGTCGCAAAGAGTCAGACACGACTGAGCAAATGAACTGAACTGAACTGAACTGATGATTCTGTTACCATTTACTTTATCGTTTTGGGTTTGTTTTTGTAGGGCTTTTCTTTCTCTTGTGTTTCCTGTCTAGAAATTCCTTTAGCATTTGTTGTAAAGCTGGTTTAGTGAAGTTGAAGTCACTTAATCGTGTCCAGCTGTTTGTAACCCAATAGACTATACTGTCCATAGATTTCTCCACGCCAGAATACTGGAGTATTCAGGGTAGCTGCTCCCTTCTTCAGGGGATCTTCCCAACCCAGGGATCAAACCCAGGTCTCCCACATTGCAGGTGGATTCTTTACCAGGTGAGCCACCATGGAAACCCAAAAATTCTGGAGTGGGTAGACTATCCCTCTTCCAGTGGGTAGCCTATACTTCTTCCAGTGGATCTTCCCAACTCAAGAATTGAATCAGGGTCTCCTGCATTGCAGGCAGATTCTTTACTGGCTGAGCTACCAGGGAAGCCCTGTTTTGGTGGTGCTGAATTCTTTTAACTTTTGCTTGTCTGTAAAGCTTTTGGTTTCTCCTTTGAATCTGAATGAAATCAGTGCTGGATAGAGCAATCTTGGTTATAAGTTTTTTCTTTTCATCACTTTAAGTATATCCTGCCACTTCCTTCTGGCCTGCATAGTTTCTGTTGAAAGATCAACTGTTATCCTTATGGGGATTCCCTTGTATGTTATTTGTTCATTTTCCCTTGCTGCTTTTAATATTTGTTCTTTGTGTTTAATTTTCATTATTTTGATTAATATGTGTTTTAGCATGTTTCTCCTTGGGTTTATCCTGTGTGAGAGTTTCTGGGCTTCCTGGACTTGGGTATTTATTTCCTTTCCCATGTTGGGGAAGTTTTAATCTATAATCTCCTCAAATATATTCTCAAACGTTTTCTCTTCTTCTTCTCTTCTTCTCCTCTTCTTCTGTGACCCCTATAGTTCGAATGTTGTTGCACTTAATGTTGTTCTAGAGGTCTCTGAGGCTGTCCTCATTTCTTTTTATTCTCTTTGTTCTGCTCTGCTTCAGTTATTTTCACCATTCTATCTTGCAGCTCTACCTCAGCTATTCTGCTATTGTTTCCCTCTAATGTATTTTTAATCTCAATTATTTTGCTGTTCATTGATGATTTTCAATTCTTTACTTCTTTTAGGTCCTTGTTAAACATTTCTTGTATCTTCTCAATCTGTGCCTCCTGTCTATCTGTGCCTCCATTTTATTTTCAAGCTTTTGGATCATCATTACTATTATTACTTTGAATTCTTTTTTCAGGCAAACTGTCTATTTCCTCTTCATTTGTTTGGTCTTGTGGGTTTTTACCATGTTCCTTCAACTGCTGTATATTTCTCTCTCTTTTCATTTTGTTTAATTTACTGTATTTGGAGTCTCCTTTCTGCAGGTTGGAAGGTCTTAGTTCCTCTTAATTGTGGAGCCTGCTCACCATGGGTGGGGTTGTATCTGTGCCTTGTGAAGGTTTCCTGGTTGGGGGGTCTTATGCCTGTGTTCTTGTGGATGGAGTTGGATTGTGTCTCTCTGAAGGGCAATGCCATGTCCAGTAATTTGTTTTGGGGTGTCAATAGGCTTGGTATTGCTTTGGGCAGCCAGTCTGCTAATTGGCTGGGTTGTGTTCTTATGCTAAAGGTTTGGTTTGAGGCCTCCAGCACTGGATTTTGCCAGCCTTTGAGTGGAGGTTGGTCTTTTTGTTCAGATAGAGACCTTTGGGAGAGCTCTTGTCGATTAATATTTCATGGAGTTGGGAGTTCTCTGGTGGTCCAAAGTCCTGGACTTGGGTCTCCCACCTTAGGGGTTCAAGCTTGACCCTTTACTGTAACACAAAACCTTCACAGGTCACACAGCATAGAAGAAAAAACCCCCAAGACTAATGGTGAAATCAACACTCAACAGCCCAGAACAGCCAAAGAAACTGACTCACAAAGAGAAATGATGAGGGAAAAAAACAGAAAAAAAAAGAATAAAAACAAGAGTCAAAAAAGAGGAGAGTAATCAAGCTAACAGACAAACTGGTAAGTGAAAATGGATACTAAAAACTAGGCTAGAAAAAATACATAATCACAAACATAAGGGAAAATGTAATATAATGAATATATACTGTAAAAGTAGGAAAATAAATTTATTTAAAAATAAGATAGTTTAAAAAAGGAAAAATTAGGTTATAAAAAATTAAAAGAATAATAAAGAAAAAAAGGTTAGAACAATTTGAAAAAGAAGAAAAGGAAAAAAAGAGAAAAATATATAGAGAGTGATAGTAAGAAGAATTGGCTTCCTTGGTGGCTCAGAGGGTAAAGAATCTGCCTGCAATGCAGGAGATCTGGGTTCAATGCCTGGGTCGGGAAGATTCCCTGGAGAAGGTAATGGCTACTCACTGTAGTATTCTTGCCTGGAGAATTCCATGGACAGAGTAGCCTGGTGGGTTCAGTCCACAGTGTTGCAATTTGTAATTCCTTCATTTACCTCTCCACACCATGCGCTCCAGTCAATCTGCCTACTCAGAAATTTCTCCAATATTTCTAGGAAGGTCTCTGGACCTGTTGTGGGTAGTATGGGGTCAGCTCAGACTTTGATCTGGCCTTACTCCAGTTTGTACTTGTTCCCAAAGTCCACACTTGCCCATAAATTCACAATCTCAGGCTAATTCCAAGGACTTAATCCACTACCTGAGGCTGCAGAAGTGATATCCCCTCCTCTCCTTTGTTCACACAGCCCCACTGTTGGTCTGCTTTGGTTTTGACCCTGCCTCTACTTGTAGGCCTCCCTCTTGTGTCTGTTCTCTGCCCAGATAAGAGGGGGTGAAAGTAGCAGCTTATTGAGGCTCACTTACTGAGTTGAGCTGGGGAGAGGGAGAGGTATGGCAGACACAGTTGGAGTGTGTGGGGAGTATCTGCTGCAGCAGAGCCTTTTGGGAAGTTGCCACAGTCTGAGGCAGGTCGTGTGCTTCCCCAGAGTAGTTGGCCTTGGGTTGTTGGTCCCTCAGCAGAGTCAAGCTGCTCAGGCTCTCAGGAAGGTGTGAGCAGTGACTTGTGCCCGCTCACAGCTTGGTGGTAGCTGTGACTCCTAGCATTGAGACCATAGTAGCCTCCTGTCCTCCACCTCTGATACCCACACCAACCCTGGCAGCAATCAAGTGGTTATGTATCCCAAACTGCAATTGCATCCAGTTTTGCCTTTGGCATTTTCGCCAGCTTTTCTACCTCTGGAGTCACAGGCCACAGTCAGCTTGTGCAAACTACAGCACTCACGAAGGCAGGGTCCTGCATTCTGGGAGTGCTTGGAGTTAGAGCGTTCTCATAGCAATGATCTCTTGCCTCTGTGACAGGCCCAGGCTTTTCTGTGGACTCCCTCAGCTGCATTGTACTGACCCCCTCTGAGTATCTTCATGGCAGCCAACCCCAGTCCTCTCCCTGAGGTTTGACCTCCAAAGCCTGAGCCTGAGCACCCAGTATCCACTCACAATGGTGGGCATGTAAACTAATTCTTGGCTGGGAAGTGCTGTTTAGCAATGATCTTGTGGTGAATTCTCTCTGCTTTTCCTTCCAAGCACCTGTTGCTATGTTCCCCTCTGAGGTTCTGAAGTTCTCACCTGACTGTGCCTGTGAGAGGCTTCTGAGTGTGTGGAAACTTTTCCTTCTTCATGAGTCCCTCCCCTGGGTACACTTCCCTGTCCTGAAATCCTTTGTCTCTCTTTTTAAAAACTTTACCTTTTGTCCTACATCATTCTGAGGAGATTGGCTTGCCTTTTTTGGAAGTCTGGGGTCTTCTGCCAGCATTCAGAAGGTGTTCTGTAGGAGTTGTTCCACATGCATGTGAAGTTTTCATGTATTTGTGGGCAGTGTGATCTCCCCATCTTATTCCTCCACCATTTTGAAAGTCCCCTCCCCCCAGGGCTTTATTTTGAATGTACTTGACAGAGATTTTTTGAATTCCAGGAGCTCATCAAGTTGTTGCAGATTGGTTCCTTGCTTGAGCACTCCTTCAAGATATAGTTGGGCTTTCTCAGAGCCAAGTGTTCAGTCCAAGCAAAAAATAAAGTTTTCTAAGTTCATTTCTGAGCATGTGCCCTGCATGCGACTTTCTAAATGCCTACATATATATGGCTGCTTTTGAGTGTCCTAATTTTGCAAAGAGTTTCACTTAACTTTTCTTTCAGGCTTTGTTGTTATTCAGTTGCTAAAGTCATGTTTGACTCTTTGCACCCTCATGGACCTGAAGCACACCAGGCTCCTCTGTCCACCACTATATCCTAGAGTTTGTTTAAATGCATGTCCATTGAGTCAGTGATGCTATCTAAACATCTCATCCACTACCACCCCCTTCCTCTTTTGCCTTCTATTTTTCTCAGCATCGGGGTCTTGTCCAAAGAGTCAGCTCTTTGCATCAGTTGGTCAAAGCACTGAAGCTCAGCTTCAGCATTAGTCCTTCCAATGAATATTCGGGGTTGATTTCCTTTAGCATTGACTTTCCACTTAGCATCGCCTTGCAGTCCAAGGCTATCTCAAGATCCAAGACTCTCAAGAGTCTTCTCCAGCACCACAGTTCAAAAGCATCAAATCTTTGGTGCCCAGCCTTCTTTATGGTCCAACTTTCACATCCATACATGACTACTAGGAAAACCATAGCTTTGACTATACAGACCTTTGCTGGCAAAGTGATGTCTCTGCTTTTTAATATGCTCTCTATGTTTGTCATTTCTTTCTTTCCAAGGAGCAAGCATCTTTGAATTTCATGTCTATAGTCCTTGTCTGGAGTGATATTTGAGCCTAAGAAAATAAAATATGTCACTATTCCCACTTTCCCCCCTTCTATTTGCCATGAGTAATGCGACTGGATGCCATGATCTTAGATTTATAATGTTGAGTTTCAAGCCAGTTCTTTCACTCTCCTCTTTCACTTTCATCAGGAGGTTCTTTAGTTCCTCTCCACTTTCTGCCATTACAGTGGTACCATCTGCATATCTGAGATTGTTGATATTTCTTCCAGCAATTGTAAATCCAGCTTGTGATTCATGCAGCCCAGGATTTCACATGATGCACTCTGCATGTAAGTTAAATAAGCAGGGTGATAATATACAGCCTTATGGTACTCCTTTCCTAATTTGGAATCAGTCAGTTATTCTATGTCCAGTTCTAACTGTTGCTTCTTGACCTACATGCAGATTTCTTAGGAGACAGGTAAGGCAGTCTGGTATTCCCATCTCTTTAAGAATTTTCCACAATTGTTGTGATTCACATAGTCAAAGGCTTTAATGTAGTCAATGAAGCAGAAGTAGATGTTTTTCTGGAACTCCCTTGCTTTCTCCATGATTCAACAAATGTTAGCAATTTGATATCTGGGTCCTCTGCCTCCTTAAAAACCCAGGTTGTATATCTGGAAGTTCTTGGTTCATGTACTGTTGAAGCCTCGCTTGAAGGATTTTTTTTTTTTCATTTATTTTTATTAGTTGGAGGCTAATTACTTTACAATATTGTAGTGGTTTTTGTCATACATTGACATGAATCAGCCATGGATTTACATGTATTCCCCATCCCGATCCCCCCTCCCACCTCCCTCTCCACCTGATTCCTCTGGGTCTTCCCAGTGCACCAGGCCCGAGCACTTGTCTCATGCATCAAGCCTGGGCTGGTGATCTGTTCCACCCTAGATAATATACATGTTTCAACGCTTGAAGGATTTTGAGCATAACCTTGCTAAATGTGAAATGAGCACAACTGTGCAGCAGTTTGAGTATTCTTTGGGATTGGAATGAAAACTGACCACCTTTTCCTGTCCTGTAGCCACTGCTGAGTTTTCCAAATTTGCTGACATATTGAGTGCAGCACTTTCACAGCATCATCTTCTAGCATTTTAAAAAGGTCAGGAATTCTGTCATGTCCATAGTAATGTTTTGTTCATAGTAATGCTTCCTAAGGCCCACTTGTCTTCACACTCCAGGATGTCTGGCTCTAGGTGAGTGACCACACCATCGTGGTTGTCTGGGTCATTAAGACTTTTCTTGTGTGGTTCTTCTGTATATTCTTGCCATGTCTTCTTAATCTCTTCTGCTTCTGTTAGGTCCTTAACCATATCGGTTCTTTATTGTGCCCATCATTGTGCAAAACATTCCCTTGATATCTCCAATTTTCTTGTAGAGATCTCTAGTCTTTCCCATTCTATTATTTTCTTCTATTTCTTTTGTTGCTCATTTATGAAGACCTCTTATCTCTTCTTGCTATTCTCTGGAACTCTACATTCAGTTAGGTATATCTTTCCCTTTCTCCCTTGCTTTTCTCTTCTCTTCTTTCCTCAGCTATTTAAGCCTCCTAAGACAACCAATTTTCCTTTTTACATTTCTTACTTTTTGAATGGTTTTGGTCACTGCCTCCTGTAAAATGTTATAAACCTCCATCCATAGTACTTAAGACACTCTGTCTACCAGATCCAGTCCCTTGTATCTATTCATCATCTCTACTGTAAAATCATAAGTAATTTGATTTAGGTCATACCTGAATGATCTAGTGGTTTTCCTTACTTTCTTTGATTTAAGCCTGAATTTTGCAATAAGGAAAAAACAACGGACATGATTTTGAGTAAACTCCGGGAATTGGTGATGGACAGGGAGGCCTGGCATGCTGCAGTCCATAGGGTCTCAAAGAGTGGGACACGACTGAGCAACTGAACTGAACTGAACTTTGCAATAAGGATCTTGTGATCTGAGCCACAGTCAGCTCCAGGTCTTGCTTTTACTGACTGTATAGAGCTTCTCCATCTTTGCCTGCAAAGAACATAATCTGATTTTGGTATTGACCATCTGGTGATGTCTATGTGTAGAGTAGTCTCTTGGGTTTTTGGAAAATGGAGTTTGCTATGACCAGCATGTTCTCTTGACAAAACTCTGTTAGCCTTTGCCCTGCTTCATTTTGTACTCCAAGGTCAAACTTGCCTGTTACTCAAGGTATCTATTGACTTTCTACTTTTGCATTCCAGTCCTCTGTGATGAAAAGGACATCTTTTTTTTTTTTTTTTTGGTGCTAGTTCTAGAAGTTCTTGTAGGTCTTCATAGAATCTGTCAACTTCAACTTCTTTAGTATCAGTGGTTGGTGAATAGACTTGGATTAGTGTGATGTTGAATGGTTTTCCTTGGAAATGAACTGAGTTCATTGTGTCGTTTTTGAGAGTGCACCCAAATCCTGCATTTCAGAGTCTTTTCGTGATTAGGAGGACCACTCCATTTCTTCTAAGAAATTCTTTCCCACAATAGTAGATATAATCATCATCTGAATTAAATTTGTCCATTTCTGTCCATTTTACTTCATTGATTCCTAAGATGCTGATAAGAGAAGGCAATGGCAACCCATTCTAGTACTCTTGCCTGGAAAATCCCGTGGATGGAGAAGCCTGGTAGGCTGCAGTCCATGGGGTCACAAAGAGTCGGACACGACTGAAGCGACTTAGCAGTAGCAGCAGCAAGATGTTGATGTTCAGTCTTGCCATTTCCTGCTTGACTATGTCCAATTTACCTTGATTCATGGACCCAGCATTCCAAGTTCTCCTGCAGTGTTATTCTTTAGAGCATTGGACTTTAGTTTCGCCACCAGTGAAAGTAAAGTAAAAGTGAAAGTCGCTCAGTCATGTCTGACTCTTTGCGACCCCATGGACTATACAGTCCATGGAATTCTCCAGGCCAGAATACTGGAGTGGGTAGCTGTTCCCTTCTCCATGGAATCTTCCCAACCCAGGGATCGAACCCTGGTCTCCCACATTGCAGGCAGATTCTTTGCCAACTGAACTATCGGGGAACCAGACACATCCACAAATAAGCGTCATTTATGCTTTCAGGATTTAGTTTATTGTATTTCTCTACCCATAATCTACTGCCCCAGGTGAGTGTGGTTCTGTATTACCTTGGAGTTTTTATGAGCACATCTGCCGTTTTTCACTACTCAGCTCCATTACTCTACATGCTCAACTTTTGTACAGTGAGGTCTCTCCATCTCCTTGACTTAACAAAAATCCAGTTCTTCCTGAGTATACCTGAATTACAGCATGTTCAGTCATCAGGTTAAACATCTTTACAAAGGTTTTTTTTATCTGTGAGTGAAGTCAACTGAAAAAAAGATATTATTAATTTTGTTAGCTTCCTGAAGATGGCAGCAGAACTCTATAAAATAAAACTTTATATACTTCCTCTCTGCCCTTGCCCCTTCCCCTTACTCCAAACTTGGAGCAAAGTAGATATGCTTTTGTGCATTGTTGCTTCCATTGATTATAATCTTTAAAATAAATGTTTCTCAATGTGATAAGTGAAAATTTGAGCCTCATAATTGTTTTAATATGCATTTCTTTGATAAATAGGAAAGCTAAACATATTGCTATGTTTCACAGCACTTCTAATTTTTCTTTTTTGAATGATATTCATATCTTTTACCATAAACTTACATTGAGATATTGTTTTATAGCTGCTATTTTTCTCAATGGTTGCTGTATTTTCCCAATCATTTTTCTATGGAAAAATAATGATGTGTGCAACTGATCACCCATATTTTCACACCACCAGAAACAACAATTTTAATGTTTAGATACATTTTTACTAGCTTTTCCTCATCTGTGTAGTTATTTGTATTTTCATATTTAACATCACTTTGCTTTTTTAAACATTTTAATTTAAAAAAATTTAATTTATTTTATCTTTGCTTATTTTTGTTTATTTTTGGCTGTGCTGGGTGTTCATTGATGCACAGCCTTTTTCTCTAGTTGCAGCGAGTGGGGGGCTACTCTTTAGTTATAATGTGAGGGCTTCTCATTGCAATGGCTTTTCTTGTTGCAGTTCATGGACCCTAGGGTGTGTGGGTTTCAGTAATTGTGGCTCCTGGGCTCTAGAGCACTGGATCAGTAGTTATGGTGCATGGGCTTAGTTGTCCTGGGGCAAGTGGACTCTTCCCAGATCAGAGATTGAACTCTCTGGTTTGACAGGGGGATTATTTAACACTGAGCTACCAGGGAAGCCCCTCATTTTGCTTTATATCCTGTTTTTTTCATGTAAGTATTTAGTGACCATTCCCCATAACATTAATAATTCTTGCATAAGTGTTTTTAAAAAGCTTTGTTTATAATTTAAAAAAGCGATTCTTGAGCACTGTTGAAAACTTGGTAAAAAATTAATGAGAAAAATCATATAAAATCTCTCATAACTGGAGATAATTATTGTTAAACTTTTGGTGTATTTTCTCAACCATTTTTCTATGCAAGTGTTACATGTTTTCATTCCATTGAGATTGTATGCTTATATACAGTTTTCATTAATGTACAGTTTTACATAAGTATTATTTCATTCTATATATTACATGCCACTAAAAGTTTTTAAAAATGTTATTTTAGTGTCTGTATATTAAATCAGCTGTTTAATCACTTTAATATTCTACTGCCATAGAACATTTAAAAT
Organism: Cervus canadensis; assembly: GCF_019320065.1. NCBI lineage: Eukaryota > Metazoa > Chordata > Mammalia > Artiodactyla > Cervidae > Cervus > Cervus canadensis. Next base: position 34,418,603 of record NC_057419.1, read on the forward strand.
ATCCCTACTGTTAGAAAATATACTGTAATAGATTTTTGAGTGCAAAAATCTGCATTTCTGATTTTTATTAAAGAGCACAAGGAGTGGATTACTGAATAAATTGTTATGACCATTTTATAAAATACTGTTGTAGTTTACATTTATGTAAGTGGTTCTTTCCTTGAGAAATGGATACCATTGTTTTTGTTCTATTTACTCTTTTTTAAGGTGAAAAAATGGTACCCTAATATTGTATTAATTTTAATTTAAAATTTATTAGTAGATTTTTTTCAAGTTTATTATTAATGTGATTTCCTCCTTTGTGAATTATTGTTCACATCCTATGCTGCTGATAAACCTTAGCATAACCTCTGGAGGACAATTTGTATTTGTCAATTCATTTCAAAATTACAAATGCACATATCCTTTAATGATCATTTTCATTCATAGGAATTTATTCCATATATATATCTCAAAATGATGTGTCCAATTCATTTATTGCAGCCTTTTAAAAATATAAAATATTAGGAAATAAATTTTAAGTGAGAAAATGTATAGATCTTTGTGTTCTACTATTCATTTAATAAAGGGGAGAGGTTAATGCACCCTTATGTATATATTTGAATATTCATAGGCTATATGTGGGAAAGAACATACAGAGACTAATACAAGTTGAATGAAGTCCCTTTCCCTTTTATGTTTTATCTGAAGACTACTTTATGGGGTTTATGATATGTAGTAGGTAATTGGAAAAAGATTGGGATGCTGAGGGTGAGTAATGGGAAAGCTGTAGCTCTAAATCAAAAAGGCAACTGGTAAGCCAGACACAAAAGACCATATGTTATATTATTACATTATGTTGTTGCTCTTGTTTAATCACTCAGTTGTGACTGGCTCTTTTGTGACCCCGTGGACTGTACCTTGTCAAATTCTTCTGTCTGTGGGATTTCCCAGGAAAGAATACTGGAGTGGGTTGCCATTTCTTCCTCCAGGGGATCTTTTCAACCCAGGGATCAAACCCATATATCCTGCATTGGCAGAAGGATTCTTTACCATTGAGCCACCAGGGAAGCCACTTTACATTATAGATGTTCCTAACAGGCAAATCTACAGAGACATAGTAGAAACACAAAGTAGTTTACTTGGGGCTGAGAATGGAAACATGGAATGGCTGAAAATGAGCACTAGGAATTCTTCTGGGACAGTGGAAATGTTCTAAAACTTGACAGCCGTTACAAAGCTAAAAGTTATTGAATTGTACACTCAAAGTGGGTGAATTTGATGATATGTAAGTTACACTTCACTAAATCTGTTAAAAATAAATAAAGATGTTTAAGAAAATATTTTTTGAAAGCATTCTGTACTGTTCAAAAAAGTTAAAGAAGGATCCAGTTCTGAGAGCAGCAGTGGCACCAAGGATATCTATCAGTAAAATTAACCTCATGATTCACAGAGCAGTCTTAGAGATTCTGGAAAGACTTTCAGTGGTTCAGGCAGCTTCTCTAATGATCAACTTCACACTCTTGATCTTGCTTACAAATATCCCCATATCCAGAAGTTACACTTAATGATTAGAGGAACAGGTTGCAGTAGTGATGGTATGTGCTTAGAATTGTGCCTGGTACAAAGTAAGTGTTAAGTAAAGTAAGCTATTCTTATTATTTCCATCCATACTATTAAACCAGTCTCCTTAATCAATCTTTTTATGTCAAGTCTAATTCTTTCAAACCATCTTCTTACCTGCAACTTGAAATATACCTGAAGGACTTATCACTGTGGCAGATCATACATGAGCTGGATTTATCCCTGGAGAATCTGTTGTCTGGATCACCAGGGGAGTCTTGTGAAATACTCGGAGAACCTGCTTCTTACCACTCAGGAATTTTATAACCACCTCTCAGTTGCTTAGTGACAAACATCATTCATCTTGAACAAAAGTAGGGATTGATGATGTTGAATTTTACCTGAGCCTTGTGCTTTTAGAAAACAGATAAAATTGAGAAATGATCCACTCTTTTGTGCTCCAAGAAACAGCTTACTACAGAGAACCACTCTTTTTCATATAACTTAGATAAGACATATGATACATACCTTTTTTTAAACCTATATAACAAAGCTAAACGAAGACCCTCCAAATATTTATTCTTTGCCTCATAAATAATTAACTGATTGAAACCACTGACCAATCTTGACAATATAAATGGTACCTTGACTTGATCAAACTTTAGTTAAATGTCTCTCCTTCCTTCAGGTCTTTTGACTTTGACTTACTCTCAGTCTGAGCATTCTTCATGGCCCCTTAATGGCATCAATTGACCTCAGGTAAAAACATTTCATGATCAACTGTTTAATCTGGCTACTCTTTCATCCCCCCCCCTCCCCAAGCCCAATTCTTTCTAGCTTTGGTCTCTTTCTCCTATAAAAGAAAAGCTGTTTTATGCCTAACCTTTGAAATACTTATAGATTTCATGGGCAGAAGTTCCCCCCATTGAAATAATCCCTTCCCCCCTCTCTTCCTCAAACCCATTGGAATAAAGTCTCTTCTAATCTAAATCCAGATTTGCTTTTTTTTTACCTGAAAGGTTTAATGACATTTAGATCATATGCAAGCTTCCCTGGTGGCTCATTCAGTAAAGAATTCACCTGCAATGGCAGGAGACTGCCTGCAGTGGAGGAGACCCAGGTTCAATCCCTGGGTCCAGAAGATCCTCTGGAGAAGGAAATGGCATCCCACACCAGTATTCCTTCCTGCCTCTGTTCCATGGACAGAAGAACCTGGTGGGCTACAGTCCATGGGGTCACAAGAGCTGGACATGACTTAGTGCCTAAACCACCATCACCATCACCAAACATGCCAATAGGGACCAATAATGACCAATTCCTTTTTCTGATTTCTTATCCAACTACCCATACTTCCAGGATTTTACTTGAGTAGTTTAAAAGAAAACTGCTATCAGAAAGAGAAATTACAAAAACAATCCCATTTACAGTCTCATCGAAAACAGTAACATACCCAGGAACAAATCTAACTAATGAGATTAAAGACTTGTACTCCAAAAACTATAAGACACTGATGAAAGAAAGAGAAGATGGCAAAACAGATGGAAAGATATACTATGTTCTTGGATTAGAAAAATAAATATTGTTAAAATGACTTTATTACTCAAGGTAATATAGAGATTCAGTGCAATCTCTATCAAAATCTCTATCAAAATATCAAGGGCATTTCCCATAGAATCAGAATAAATAATTCTAAAATTTGTATGGAAACACAAAAGACCTCAAAGAGCCAAAAAATCTTGAAAAAGAAGACCAAAGTCGGTGGAATCATGCTCCCTGAACTCAGACTATACTACAAAGCTACAATAATAAAAACAGTATGGTTGTTGTTGTTATTATTCGGTTGCTAAGTCATATCTGACTCTTTGGGACCCCATGGACTGCAGCACACCAGGCTTCCTTGTCCTTTTTTACCTCCTGAAGTTTGCTCAAACTCATGTCCATTGAGTCAGTGATGCCATCCAACCATCTCATCCTCTATCACCCCCTTCTCCTCCTGCACTTAATATTTTCCAGCATCAGGGTCTTTTCCAATGAGTCAGCTCTTCACATTGGGTGGCCAAAGAACTGGAGTTTCAGCTTCAGCATCAGTCCTTCCAGTGAATATTCAGGGTTGATTTCCTTTAGGATCGACTGATTTGGTCTCCTTGCTGTTCAAGGGTCTCTCAAGAATCTTCTCCAATACCACAGTTCAAAAGCATCAATTCTTTGGCTCTCAGCCTTGTTTATGGTCGAACAGTATTGTACTGGTACAAAAACAGACACACAAGTCAATGCAACAGGATAGAAAGCCCAGAAATGAACTCATGCACTTATGGTCAATTAATCTACAACAAAGGAGGCAAGAATATACAATGGAGGAAAGACAGTCTCTTCAGTAAGTGGTGCAGGGAAAACTGGAAAGCTGTATATTAAAGAATAAAATCAGAACATTCTCTAACACCATATACAAAAATAAACTCAAAATGAATTGAAAACTTAAATATAAGATTGGATACTATAAAACTCCTAGAGGAAAACACAGGCAGAACACTCTTTGACATAAATCCTAGTAACATTTTTTTGATTCATCTCCTAAAGTAAATAAAAAGAAAAATAAACAAATGGGGCCTAATTAAACTTACAAGCTTTTCCACAGCAAAGGAAATCATCAACAAAACAGACAGCATACTGAATGAAAGAAAATATTTGCAAATGATATGACCAATAAGGAATTAATATCCAACATATATAAACACCCATAAAATTCAACATCAAACAAGCAATTTAATGAAAAATGGGCAGAAGAACTGGCTGGATAGACATTTTTCTAAAGAGGAAATGCAGATGGCCAATAGGCACATTAAAAAGATGCTCAAAATAACTAGTCATCAGGGAAATGCGAATCTAAACCACAATTAGATATCACCTCACACCTGTCCAAACAGCTATCATCAAAAAGAACACAAGTAACAAATGTTAGCAAGGATGTGGAGAAAAGGGAACTCTGTTACAGTGTTGGTGGGAATATAAGTCAGTGCAGCCACTGTGGAAAATAGTACGGGGTTTCTCAAAAAGATAAAAACATAATTACCATATGACTCAGCAATCCCATGCCTGGGTAAATATCTGAAAAAAAATAAAGACAGTAATTCAAAAAGATACATGTAACTCAATGTTGCAGCACTACTTACAGTTGCCAACATATGGAAATAACCTACGTGTCTATCAACAGTTGACAGGCTAAAGAAGATGTGATATATATATATATAATATACACATACACACATATACAATTGAATACTAATCAGCCATAAAACAGAATGAAATTTTACCATTTGCTGCAACATGGATGGACTTGGAAGGCATTATGCTAAGTGAAGTAAGTCAGACTGAGACAGATGAATACCATGTGATATCACTTATATATGGAATAAAAAATACACAACAAACTAAAATATATAACAAAAAAAGAAGCAGACACACAGATATAGACAACAAACTACTGGTTACCAGTGAGGAGGTGGGGAGGGACAATGTAGAGGTGGTAGAGAGTGAGAGGTACAAACTATTGGTTCTAAGATAGGTTACAATGATGTGTTGTACAACATGGGGAATATAGCCAATATTTTGTAATAACTGTAAAATTTGTAAAAAACAAAAATAAATCATAATATGTTCAAGGCAAGGGATATGGTGGTAAATAAAATGAACAACAGTCCAGTTTTCATGGAGTTTATATTCTAAATGAGAAAAACAGGGAGAAAACATTTAAGCAGGTGACAAATTTTTCAGTAGTAGTAAATGTTATGAGGAATAAAATATAACTAGGAGTAAGAGGGATGGGGAAAACTGGGGTGAAGGTGTACTTAAGATAGCATGCCTCTCAAGAGACAACATTTAGGAGAGGTCATATGGCAAAATAAAGGCAATCAGTGGAAGATCTGGGAGCCCAGAGACCAGCCAGAACTTGGGCAAATACAAAAGTGCTAATACATGAAGATAGTTTGGAGAGGTGAAGGAGAAATGTAGGTCATTGTGGCCAGAGTCTAGGCAAGGGAAAGAGTGAGATGAAAAGTTGAAAAGTTCGGAGAACGGTATTCAAGTCTCAGCTGGTTCCTTACTAGTTGTGTGGAATCAAAACATCTTATTTGCTCTCCAGAACTTATTCATCTTCTCACTACAAGCTTGTAGTGCACAGCATTGTGATTGTAGTCAATGATACTGTGTTATATGCTTCAAACTTGCTAAGAGACTAGATCTTAAATGTCCTCACCACAAAAAGAGAAACAGTGATTATGTGATAGAGGTGTTAGCTAACACTGGGGTAGTAATCATGTTGCAATATATAAATGTATTCAATCAATACATTGTATACCTTAAATGTACATAATGTTCAATGTCAATTATATCATAGTGATTGCCATAGCATGGGTGCTTAGTCCTGTCCAACTCTTTGTGACCCCATGGACTGCAGCCAGCCAGACTCCTCTTTCCATGGAATTTTTCCAAACAAAAATACTGAAGTGGGTTGCTATTTCCTCCTCTAGGGAATCTTCCCGACCTAGGGATCAAACCTGCGTCTCCTGCTTATCCCACATTGGCAAGCAGATTCTCTACGACTGAGCCACCTGAGAAGCCTTTAATTATATCATAAATAGATAAAAGATTCTAGAATGAAAGATGAGAAAAGTAAAATAAATCATAATACCATGTGGGAATAAAAGAAAAATAGAGAGACACATATAAATGGAATGGAATAGAGAGCCCAGAAACAAACCCATTCTTATAAGTACAATTGATATACAACAAAGGGGGAAAAAATATACGATAGAGAAAAGACAGTCTCTTCAATAAGTGGTTCTGGGAAAACTGCACAGCTACATTGGAAAGAATAAAATTAGAACATTCTCTAACAACATACACAAAAAACAAACCCAAAATCAATTAAAGACGTAAATGGAAACTATAAAATTAGAAGAAAAACAAAACAAACAAAAAACAGCAGTATGGTCTTTGCCGTTTATCTCAGCAATGTTTTTTGATATGTCTCCTCCAGCAAAGGGAAAAAAAGCAAGAGTAAGCAAATGGGACTAATCAAACTAAATAGCTTTAGCACAGTGAAAGAAACTATCAAAAGAAGTTAAAAGTCCACTGCTAAATGGGATAATACCTATGTAAGCAACACACCTGACAAGGGGTTAATATGAAAATATACAAAAAATTCATATAACTCAACATAAAAACCCAAACAACCTGATTAAAAAAATGAGCAGAGGACCTGAACAGATCTTTTCCCAAAGAAGACACTGAAATAACCAACAGGCACGTGAAAAGATGCTCAACATCACTAATCATCAGAGAAATGCAAATCAAAGTTGAAATGAGATATCATCTTACATCTGTCAGAATGTAAAAAAGACCTCAAATAACAAATGTTGGCAAAAACAGGAAGATAGGGGAACCCTTTTACACTCTCGGTGAGAATGTAAATTAGTGCAGCCACTATGGAAAACAGTATGGATGCTCCTCAAAAAATTAAAAATCAAACTACCACATGATCCAACAATTCTACTCTTGGGTATGTATTCAAAGACAATGAAAATACTAATTTGAAGACACATGCACCCCAAAATGTTCATAGCAGGATTATTTACAAGAGTCAAAATATAGAAGCAACCTAAGTGTCCATCAACAGATGAAAGGATAAAGAAACAGTATATATATACAATGGAATATTACTGAGCTAGAAAAAGAAATTCTGCCATTTACAACAATGTGGATCTGCATAGAGAATATTATGCTTAGTGAAATAAGTTAGAGAAAGACAAATACTGTATGATATTACTTAGACTTACAGACACAGAGAAAAAAACAAGTGGTTACCAATGAAGAGAGGAGGGGCAAGATAGGGGTATAGGATTAAGAGTTACAAACTACTATGTATAAAATAGATAAGCAACAAGGATATATTGTACAATGTATGAAAATATAGCCATTATCTGTTGTAACTTTAAATGGAATATAATCTATAAAAATATTGAATCACTTTTTTTGCACACCAGAAACTAATATTGTAAATCAACTATACTTCAGTTTTTAAAAACCTGATCTATAAATAAAGTTTATCCAAAAAAGAGAGAAAAATAAAATATGTAAAAAGTACATTGGAAGGTGCCACTGAAGCCTGGACTGACATGTCTGAAACTAAGACCCTTATAAATAAGGATCTTTCCATCCCTACTGATATTTTTTCCAAAGTCATTTCCCGCAATTATTATTGGTCTTGAGTATATGAAGCTTTGTCCTTACCTTGGAAATATCTCTATTAAAAGGCCTTTTTTTCCCCTGACATGTACACTATTTATATAAAATTTGTAACTAATGAGAACCTACTGTATAGCACAAGGAACTCTACTCAGTGCTCTGTGGTGATCTAAATGGGAAATGAATCTGGGAAAGAGTGGATATATGTATAACTGATTCACTTTGATGTATAGCAGAAACTAACACAACATTGTAAAGCAACTATACCCCAATGAATTTTTTTAAAAAGGCTTTTACCCCAATTAAGTTTCTATTTTCCCAGAGACAGACTAGGGAACAGAAATTTAAAACAGACTTTTAATCAAGAGAAATTATTAAAGTATTATTTCAGCCTCCTCGATCTTTCCATGTTGCCCCTTCCCACATCAGATTCCCTCGTATTTTAATTTAGTGAGCAGAATGTCTGGCTGCATCACCATAGCAACCAGCAGCAAGGGCCAATTAAGCTATAATTGTGTCATTAAACACCTGAGTTGATTATAGAGCCCAGAATATTGGATGGAGGACAGAAGCTGACAGGAAAGAAAAGACAGTAGGACTCAATTGGAGAGATATGAAGCAGCTGAGTAGCTGGGGACTGCAAACCATTTCCCACATCCAGTCCATGGGATCCATCAGCTTGTTTGTGGACAACATATAATGTGCCCTGAACAGCCAGGCCAGAGGGAGGGGAAAGAAAGTGCAGTGGTGGGGGGAGGGGTGGTCACCTCTCTCCCATCTACCCTTCTCACACACAGGTGTGAGCATATTTTCTCAATGGCTTATTTCCAGAGCTGTATGGACAGTGCCTGGATTTCCAGATGGCTCAGTGGGTAAATCTGAATGCAGAGTTCCAAAGAATAGCAAGGAGAGATAAGAAATCCTTCCTCGGTGATCAATGCAAAAAAATAGAGGAAAACAATAGAATGGGAAAGACTAGAGATCTCTTCAAGAAAATTAGAGATACCAAGGGAACATTTCATACAAAGATGGGCACAATAAAGGACAGAAACGATATGGACCTAACCAAAGCAGAAGATATTAAGAAGAGGTGGCAAGAATACACAGAAGAACGATACAAAAAAGATCTTAATGACCCAGATAACCATGATGGCATGGTCACTCACCTAGAGCCAGGCATCCTGGAATGAAAAGTCAAATGGACCTTAGGAAGCATCACTATGAGCAAAGCTAGTGGAGGTGATGGAATTAAAGTTGAGCTATTTCAAATCTTAAAAGATGATGCTGTGAAAGTGCTACATTCAATATGCCAGCAAATTTGGAAAACTCAGCAGTGGCCACAGGACTGGAAAATGTCAGTTTTCATTCCAGTTCCAAAGAAAGGCAATGCCAAAGAATGTTCAGACTACCACACAATCACACTCATCTCACACACTGCAAAGTAATGCTCAAAATTCTCCAAGCCAGGCTTCAAAAGTACATGATGTACTTCCACTTTACATGATGTACATGTGAACTTCCAGATGTTCAAGCTGGATTTATAAAAGGCAGAGGAACCAAAGATCAAATTGCCAACATTTGCTTGATCTTTGAAGAAGCAAGAGAGTTCCAGAAAAACATCTACTTCTGCTTTATTGACTGCGCCAAAGTCTTTGACTATGTGGTTCACAACAAACTGTGGAAAATTCTTAAAAAGATGGGAATACCAGACCGCTTCACCTGCCTCCTGAGAAATCTGTATGCAGATCAAGAAGCAAGGGTTAGAACTGGACACGGGACAACAGACTGGTTCCAAATAGGAAAAGGAGTACATCAAGGCTGTATATTGTCACCCTACATCACGAGAAATGCCAGGTTGGATGAAGCACAAGGTGAAATCAAGATTTCTGGGAGAAATATTGATAACCTCAGATATACAGATGACACCACCCTTATGGCAGAAAGCGAAGAAGAACTAAAGAACCTTTTGATGAAAGTGAAAAAAGAGAGTGAAAAAGGTGGCTTAAAACTCAACATTCACAAAACTAAGATCCTGCACCTGGTCCCATCACTTCATGGCAAATAGATGGGGAAACAATGGAAACAGTGAGAGAATTTATTTTCTTGGGCTCCAAAATCACTGCAGATGGTGATTGCAGCCATGAAATTAAAAGACACTTGCTCCTTGGGAGAAAAGCTATGACCAACTTAGACAGCATATTAAAAAGTAGAGACATTACTTTGCCAACAAAGGTCCACCTAGTCAAAGCTATCGTTTTTCCAGTAGTCATGTATGGATGTGAGAGTTGGACTATAAAGAAAGCCGAGGACCAAAGAACTGATGCTTTTGAACTGTGGTTTTGGAGAAGACTCTTGAGAGTCCCTTGGACTGCAAGGAGATCCAAATAGTTCATCGTAAAGGAAATTAGTCCTGAATATTCATTGGAAGGACTGATGCTGAAGCTGAAACTCCAATACCCTGGCCACCTGATGCGAAGAACTGACTCATTGGAAAAGACCCTGATGCTGAGAAAGATTGAAGGCATGAGAAGAAGGGGCCGACAGAGGATGAGATGGTTGGATGGCATCACCAAGTCGATGGATACGAGTTTGAGTAAGCTCTGGGAGTTGGTGATGGACAGGGAAGCCTGGTGTGCTGCAGTCCATGGGGTCGCAAAGAGTCAGACACGACCGAGTGAACTGAACCTGAACTGAACAGTGGGTAAAAGAATCGGTCTGCAATGCAGGAGATGCAGGAAATGTCGGTTCCATCCCTGGGTGGGGAAGATCCCCTGAAGGAGGGCATGGCAACACACTCCAGTATGCTTGACTGGAGAATCCCATGGACGGAGAAACCTGGTGGGTTGCAGTCCATAGGATCGAAAAGAGTCAGACACGACTGAGTGACTGAGCATGGAGGCACGCATGCCCAGTGCCTAGAGAAATGTCTGACTCACAGTAAGTGCTCTTAACTGCTGACTGGCAATCCTACTAGATGGAGCCTGATATAATCAACTGAATCCTGAGATTGACTCATAACTCTATTGGTAACAAAGCTTATGATTTAAGACTTGGTTTTTATCCACCCTAGGATTTAATTTCCTGTTATTTACAATGTAAAACCTTTACAGTCCTGACTGAATAGCCTAAGATTCTAAGATCCTGTAAATGAAGACCACGCTCTCTCATGGTCCTTTTTAACTCGCCAAAATCCATATTTTTTGACAAAATGCTGGGCCCTAATTAAGTTAAACAATTTAGGATAAGTGAGTGAAACTAGGAGACTATAGAAATATGATATTGGGTTGTTGCTAAGTCGTGTCCAACTCTTTGCCACCTCCCCAGAGTTTGCTCAAATGCATGTCCATTGAGTCAGTGATGCTATCTAACCATCTCATCCTCTGCCTTCCCCTTGTCCGTTTGCCTTCAATTTTTTCCAGCATCAGGTTTTGTCCAATAAGTCAGCTCTTTGCATCAGGTGGTTAAAGTATTGGAACTTCAGCTTCAGTGTCAGTCTTTGCAATGAATATGCAGAGTTGATTTCCTTTAGCATTGACTGGTTTGATCTCCTTGCACCATGGTTGAAGAACATCAGTTATTTGGCACTCAGCCTTCTTTATGGTCCAACATTTACATCCGTACATGACTATTGGAAAAACCATAGCTTTTTAATACTCTGTCTAGGTTTGTCATTAATTTCCTTTCAAGGAGCAAGCATCTTTGAATTTCATGTTTGGAGTCTTTGTCCACGGAGTGATTTTGGAGCCCAAAAAAATAAAATCTGTCACTATTCCCACATTTCCCCCTTCTATTTGCCATGAAGTAATGGGACTGGATGCCATGATCTTAGCTCTTTAAATGTTGAATTTCAAGTCAGCTCTTTCCTCTTTCACTTTCCTCAAGAGATTCTTTAGTTCCTCTTCACTTTTTGCGATTACAGTGGTATCATCTGCATATCTGCTTTCTTTTTACTTCCATTTGCAAGGAATATCTTTTTCCAGCCCCTCACTTTGTCGATCTGTGTTCCTAGGTCTGAAGTTGGTCTCTTCAAGACAGCATGTATAGGGGTATTGTTTTTATATCCATTCAGTCAATCTGTGTCTTTTCATTGGAGCATTTAATACATTTACATTTAAGGTAATTATTGATATGTATGGTCCTGTTAGCATGTACTTTATTATTTTGGGTTTGTTTTTGTAGGCCTTTTCTTTTTGTGTTTCCTGTCTAGAGAAGTTCCTTTAGCATTTGTTGTAGAGGTAGTTTGGTCGTGCTGAATCATCTTAACTTTTGCTTGTCTGTAAAGCCTTTGATTTCTCCTTCAAATCTGAATGAGATCCTTGCTTGTTAGAGTAATCTTGGTTTTAGATTTTTCCCTTTCATCACTTTAAATCCTGTCATTCCTTCTGGCCTGCAGGGTTTCTGGTGAAAAATCAGTCTGGGTGTTGAATATAAAGGGGTAGCAAGAAGGAAATGTTTGTTTGGATGGAATAGTTTTATATCTTGTGTGTGGTGATGGTTACATGTGATAAAATGATATAGAACTAAACATTTATATCCATGTCAGTTTCCTGATTTTGATATTATATTATATATATTTAAGTAATAATCAGTGGGAAATATTGGGTGAAAAGTATACAGAATCTCTTTGTACCAACTTTGCAACTTTCTGTGTTTCAGTAATTATTTTAAAATGTTTTAAAACCCTAGTTTTCAATTTTCCATGTCTTAAAAATTCTTCCATGACATAATTTGCAGTGCTTGTAATACCTTAAATTCCCATGACTGATTCATACTTTCTCAACCCTCTCCAATGCTGTTGAGTTTTCAAGGTTTCCCAATTTGAATACGTGGTAGTGAGTAGAACATCCTTGTATTTACATTTGTGCTGATATTCAGAATTACTTATGAGCAAAGATTTCTCAAGGTTAAATGGCACTTTGAAAGTGCCTGTGTCTTTCAGAGCTTTGAATGAAATGCTGCCAAATGGCTTCATTGATGTTGCTCCAATATAGGGTCTCATGGGTAATGTGATACAGTGTTCAAGTGAATGCTTCCATTGGGCATCATTAATTACATTGAGTCTGTGCTCATTTCATTAATTAAAACGACCTGATCCTTATTGTTTTATACAGGCTTTAAAAATATTATTACACAAGAGAAAGTACTTTGTTGTAGACAAATAAAAATCAGGATAAGAAGGTTAGAAAATCACCAGAATTACATGCAACACAGAGATGTGATCAAAGTTTAATTTGAGAACATTCCTTTCCATTGTATACATTTTGTGTAGATATGTTTATTTCTACAGAAATATAATCATGCCAAATATTTGCTTTTTATTACAAAATGATAAATCTTTAGAATTTATGTGCCTTTAAATATTTTTCTGATATTTCCTATTCAGTGACAGAATTTCATTCAAATTAATTAACAAATCCTATTTTCTGTAACTAATTTTTGGTTTTAAAATCATTTCAAATTTTATCATGAACCATCAATATTTCTATGTAATCCATATAGCTAGATCTATGTTTCTCTGCTGGATTATTTCCTGAGAAAATCTTCAGAAGTGTTATTTGTTGCCAAAAGACACTTCACAAAGGGGCTGTTCATGTGTATGCTCCCACCCACAGCATCAGAGATTGTCTCCTCAACCCAACCCTCATTCAGAACATTTGAATTCTTCACTTTTCGAAAGAAAGAGGTTATCACAGTGTGCCTCTGATGTTTTCTTCAATTCGTTAGAACAAATGTAATTCCACTGTGAAAAATTAAGAAAATGAATATTAGAATATATTTTTAAAAAATAGAAAGCACCTATAAAGCCACTAACCAGCGATAAATAAGATTATAATGTAGCTAGAGAAATAGTTCTCTTTTATTCCATAGAAATTGAGTCACACTGTTGGTATTGTTTCCTAAACAGACTTTTTTTCTATTAACCATTATTGAACATCAACTTTTTTTTCGCTGTGCCATGTGACATGCAGTATCTTAGTTCCCTGACCAGAAATTGAGCCCGTGTCCCCTGCAGTGAAAGCGTGAAGTCTTAGTAACTGGACCATCAGAGAAGAACCTGAACATCATAACTTCTGATGTCTGTATGTCATCCTATTGCATAAGACAATCTTTATTTTCCTTATCAATCAAACATTATTAAAAGTTTAGTTGGTGTTTTTAGTTGGTTTTAGTTGGTGTTTTCCCTCATTTAAATTAAGCCTGGGATGATACTTTCAAACCAAATGTAAGCTCACATCCAAGAATGTTTTCTCAAAATCCATTCTTAGAAATGAAACTGCAGTGTACAGGACACAAGCATTTCCTTAAAAATTTTTGAAGTAATTGATGTAGTCCTATACAACCTACTATCACTTTATATTTCTGTGAGACATGTAAGTACTTCCACTTTTCCTTCTGTATTCTCCTACATGGGTATTGCAACATTTAAATTTTTTTACAGTCATAAGCTAACACCAGAGTCTCATTGTTATGGACAGATTCAGCTGCTTTAAGCACTGTATTTTATTTGCCTTATTTATCTGAATGTTAATTTCTTTTCAAGCAAAAGTAGACACTAAAATTCTCTGCCTTCTAGTAAGCATTTGTATTAGTTTCCTATTGTTGCTGTAATAAATTATCACAAATTTAGAGGCTTAAAACAACAAAAATTTATTATTTTACAATTTTGAAGTTCAAAAGTTCATAATCAGTCTCATCGGACTCAAGTCAAAATGTCAGTAGGACAAGTTCTTTCTTGAAGCTTTGAAGGGAGGCTCTATTTCCTTGCTTTTTCAGTTTCCAGAGGCTGTCAGTGTTTCTTGGTTCAGGATCCCTTTCTCACATTACTTCAAACCCTTGCTTCGTTTGTCACATCCCCTACTACTAACTAATTCTCCTGCCACCCTCTTATAAAGACTCTTGTCCTAACCTTGGGTCCATTGAATAATCCAAGATAATTTCCCTAACTCAATATCTTTAATTCAATCAATCTGAAAAGTCCCTTTTGCCATGTAAAGTAATGTATTCACAGGATGTGGACATCTTTGAGCAGGTATTATTTTGTCTACCACACCACTATTCATCAATTTGAAAAGAAATATATTTTCATTATTTAAATATACATTTTTACAAGATAATATTGACTCTATTGTTTCACAGCTTGCATTTTGTATTTAACAATATATATTAAGCATAATTTTATATTCTTTAATAATAGTCTCTACACCATCAATTCCAAATATTTTATACCACTTCAATGAATGGAGGGACTCTAATTATATTAACAAGTATAACCAAAATACTTGCAGTGACTCCAACTTTTATGTATTAAAATAAAAATTGTGTTCTGGTCACGACATGGGATTATATTGTTTTTTCCCTCATCTTTCCAAAATCCCGTTTAAGTGACACTAATGATTCATAAAAGAAATAAATTACAAGAGCACTGAGTCATAAAGGGCAGCAGAGATTTGAATAAATATTTCAAAGATATATATACGGGAGAAGGCTTCTATGGGGCAGGAAGTATTCTCTCTAGGGGAGCTCTAGAGAGCCTACAAGCTCAGAAAGATTTTTGTGTCTGTGCTGGAAGGACTAGGGGTAGAACAGCTGCACCAGATAGCACATAGCTCCATCTTTCCTCCCCAGGAGGGAGAAATTGGCAGCAGAGCCAGCCTTAGAGAGCTTCTCAGAAGATAATGTCAGCTAAAGATTAGCATACAGATACAAGTTATAATGCCCATACAAAAACTCGCCATTAGATACTGAGCAGAACCCCCAAAAGGCAGAATTTACAACTAAAGAAATAAGCAATAATAGACAAAGAACTGAAAAAAAAATAAGACTGCTTAAAATGTTTAAAGAGATGAAAAGAGGACTGGAATTTATTTTTAAAATTTAATTTAAAATTTAAGATATATTTGAGAAAGAGCAATTAGAAATTCTAGAGATGAAAAAGGTACACATTGAAATAAAAATCTTATTAGATTGATCATATAGTTGGAACACAGATAAGGTAGGGGCCTTATCTGAATCATCCCTGTGTCTCAATACAACAAGGCCAGTATATGTTACACATATATCAGGCATTCAGCAATTTCTTGTTAAACTGAAACAGGTGGGTTTTGGACAAGCCAGGTGCTCCTCCAGTATAGGTGAGTCTCAGGGGCCAAGACAGTCTTAAGTGGAAGTACCTCCTGAAGATTGAGCTGAGCTGGGTTTGACTCCTTGTTGGTAGGATTAGCAATGCTGCTGCTGCTGCTGCTAAGTCACTTCAGTCATGTCCAACTCTGTGCAACCCCATAGACAGCAGCCCACCAGGCTCCCCCGTCCCTGGGATTTTCCAGGCAAGGGTACTGGAGTGGGTTGCCATTGCCTTCTCCGGGATTAGCAATGAAGTTCATCTATACAAGATACTTTGGTGCTGCCATTGACCTCAGGGGCCAGTTTGTTCCCTGTCAGATCTACTGATCAACTTGTCTTCACTCAGCATGTCCCTGTTAGGAACTATGAGGATGTCCATGGCCATATATGTGTGAGGAAACATCATATAAATGGTTAACAGTTGTGCCAAAGCTCCCCCTATTTACTTCCTCCATCCTAGTCCTTATACTCTCCCCCACCCTGCCTCCAATCCAGAGAAAGGAGAGCAGTCCTGTGTGCATCCAGTTTTCCATACCTGGCCTCCCACAACTGGATCTCAGGGTGGTCTGCTTCCCTGGAATAATGAACATCTTCTTCTAGGACAGCAATCCTCTTTGTATTACAGAAGGAGAGCAATCCAGATTGGGCCCATTCCAGGGTACCTTGTAGCCTTCAGCCCTTATCAGCAAGGAAGCTTTTCTGAAGTGTGGCTGAGGCTTGAGAACAGAGGGCAGCTTCAGAAGCAATGATATTCTTGTGTCCTCCCTTTCTACATTCTCATTTTCTTCTATATTTCAAGGAAGTGGACACTCAGAGAACAGATGCCCTACCCTGGCCAACCCATGCCAAAGCAAGTGCTTTCAGGAGAAAGGCAGCTTGGGATAGGCTGTTCAGACTTTAGGCTTCAGCTCCCAAATCCCTTTCTAACCCTGCCACTTTATACGAGAAGTCATCCTCACTATTTGGGCCTCCTGGAGTGGTATATAAAGCAGATGATTATCTGTAGGTCACTGAGGCCTACTTAAAGAGACTACACTTGAGCTCCTAAAAAGTGTCTTATGGATGAAGTGAAGTGCAGTCGCTCAGTCATGTCTGACTCTTTGCGACCCCATGGAATGTAGCTTACCAGGATCCTCAGTCCATGGGATTTTCCAGGCAAGAATACTGGAGTGGGTTGCCATTTCTTTCTCTAGGGGATCTGCCCGACCTGTAAAGAGTATATTACCAATGCAACTAGACCTCAGTAATTCAAAACTATCCAGGGCTAATATTCACCTGAAATATTTACTAAAGTAAACAAACACTAGTAAGTCTAAGAACTGAGTATTCATTTGAACTCAGCTACCAAGGTGTTGATAATTAGCAGTCTTAAAATCACTGATGTAAGATGTAAATACTGCTAGACTAAGATATAATTGGCCTGGGTTATAGTTCAGATGTCATCAAATAATAAATGTGTGAACCTGTGCTTTTCTATCAATTTCTTGAAAACACCTTTGAATGGTTTAGAAAGAGATGTTGAGTAACTTGCATAGGTCATATGGCTAGGAAGTGACAGAGCCAGCATTGTCCAGATCCAGAGTTCATAGCCATTCTGATATACTATCACCTCCTTATGCTTAGAATGTTCATATGGGGACTAGAACAAAGTATCTCAGGGAGCAGGACCTACTCTGATAATTCTTTTCCAATTTTATTTGCAACTAGCCTCAAACCTTGCCTGCAGAAAATTCCTTAAGACATTTTTGAGTACTCATGGAAGGGGAGGAGAAACTGTTGGATGAGAAATCTCCCTGCATGGAGATACCCTCTAGGAAGGGAGGACAAGACTGTGGGGTCCTTGTCTAAATGTGAAGGGTACTTGCACGTTGGTATAGATTGTTGGTATTGGAGAGTTTAGGGATAGTAATCCTGGGGCTAGGAGAATTGCCTTGAAGTCCACATTTGTCAGTCCAGCTCAACATTTCCTTGGATTGTAATGCTTATTTGTAATAAGTTTACTGAAACTGATGAAGACAAGGGCAGGAAAAGGCTTCCATAACTGCCCATTCTCTCCATAAGAGGGTGCTCCTGTGTGCTCAATCCCTCAGTCCTGTTTGACTCCTTGAGACCCTATGGACCCTGCTAGGCTCCTCTGTCCATGGGATTTCCCAGGCAAGAATACTGGAGTGGGTTGCCATTTCCTTCTCCAGGGGATCTTCCCAACCCAGGGATCGAACCTGTGTTTCCTGCAATGCTGGTAGTCTCTTGCATCCCAAGTGGATTCTTTACCAGCCACCAAGGAAATCCTGAACATGCATATATTCTCAATGCTTTTTCCCCAGCACAAATCCCAATCACGGATCAAAGGGGACTCTGGATTGCATTGTACATATAGGATACTGAGTCCATATCTAACCAACACCCATTCTGCAACCCCCACCTTGGCCAAAACTTCAATACCTGGTGGGTATCAATAGCCCAAAGAGTCTGCAAATGAACTCAGACTGTACCATTTTACAAATTAATTTACAGAGATAAGAAGGGTATTTGGTCCAGTGTTCTAAAGGTTTGGTGATTGTGTTTAATACTTCAGAGTAATTAAAACATCTTTTGTAAATATTACTTGCCTGACACTCATTTCTACCCCTAAGTGTGTCCCCTAAGGGGTGCTAATTCTAATTTGTTACTTGAATAAAGGAGAATATCCAGGCCTTTCATGACCTTCAAAGGAATGGCTGTAGTTAATAAGATACTATACCTTTTCCCTTATCATTGGCATGTGTTCTGTACAAGCCTCACCTTTGTTACTTCTGGGAGACTACAAGTGGCATCTGTGACACAGAAGCTATTTTTCACTTCTGTTTTTGTTTTTATTTTTTGAATTTTTTTATTTTTAAATTTTTTTTAAATTTTATTAGTTGGAGGCTAATTACTTCACAACATTTCAGTGGGTTTTGTCATACATTCACTTCTGTTTTTGCATCCCTAGCTCCCCTGGGCAAGGCAGGAGCTCTATCAGATCATTGTTGTTTCAGGGTTACCAAAAAAAAAAAAAAATGCCAACACTTCTGGAGGCTCAGAAATGGTGATGTTTGATGCTCCCTAGGTAAAAGCCAGCAGATAAGGCTGGAAGCTAGCAGAAGAGAATGAAGTGGGGAAGACTCATAGGACAGAGTAGGGAGACTGGACAGAAATGCAAATTCTACCCCTACAGCTCTCATGGAGCCTGAGTGATGGAACAAAGAAGAGCCTGGAGAAATTTCAGCCTCACTTTCATCCTCCTTTGGAGAGCTGTTGTCTTAAGCCCCTCCCAGCCTGGCGTATAGCCGTTCCTTGTATTTTTGAGAGTCAATAAATTTGAATAAGGACATAGCAAAGGCTTGTGATGCTATGCACTGTAAACAGTATGCGTTGTAGTCAAAGGCAGCCTCTAATCCCAGCTCTCATTGACTGACTGTGTGACCTTGGGCACATCACCTAAGTCTCAGTTTCCCATGGTATCAAATGGGACTATTAAAACGCTTATTGGAGAACTGGTGGTGAGATTGGAGCTAAAGAAGATGAAGAACCCAGCACAATGCCTGGCATAAACTTAGTATTAAAAAAGTTGGCAGCTTTACATTATGGTTGGTCCAGATTCTACACCTTCCCCTTGGCAGGTTTCTCTCTACTGGTGCCCCCAGAAGAACTGATGTACTTGAGGATCCAGGAGTTTAACAATTTCCCAAAAAATCAGAGCAAGAAAAGCTTGGGGCTTATCAGCTTGCCCCCTTCCCCCACCCCACAAGCATGTACAAATTAAGGGTCCGAGGAGGCTGAAGAATGAGGGGCTCTCAGTTTAGCTTGGAAGTCATACACTATTTCAAGGTCCCAGATTTTTAATTGAATATTCTCCTGCCTCACAACTCCACCTCCATCCTATTTTAAAGAACCCCTTTAGTTCTCCAGTTACATATTTTCTTGTCACTGGAAATTCCACCCTTAGCCTTTAGTTTCCCTGGGAATGCAATGATAGGGGAGATCTCTGAGACTAGTTGGGGCGCTATCGTCCAGGCAACCGCGGAGTGAGCCTGCGCAGTGACTTCCCCAAGCAGGCAGCTCCAGTCTGCCTTCTGCACTGCTGCTGGACTTGGGGCTGAAAGAGTGTAACTCCCCTCTTCCTGCCCCCTCTCCCCCGTTAGACGATTGTGTTGTTCTCTTCTTGAGACTGACTAAAATGTGTGGAAAGTCCTCTCTTCCATCTGATAGGAGGTGGCAGTTGAGGATAGCCTCTAGTGATTAAATGAATAAAAGGGCAGAAAGCTTATGGGTGCCAGGAGGAGACGAAGCATAAAACCTACACCACTGATAGGCAGCCCCCTTCTTCCCTCGCAACCTTGCGTTAGAGGTGACTTTAGGTACAATATACTACTAAGCCAGGGCTCCCTTACAGGAATTGTTAGCTGCTGCTGCCGGCTCTCTAGGGAAGAGCTGTGAGCAGGGTTAGAAGCTGCGAGATCCCGGATCTGGATGAAGAGAACTAAAATATTAAAACTCACCTTAACGGCTTGAGTGCAGAAATAAACAGCGTAGCCGAGGTTGCCATTCAGAGTTCCTCCACGTGGACTGTTAGGTCTGACGGAAATTCAAGACTAGCTGCCTTCAGGAGAAACTGTTGATTTCTAAGACCCACTCTCTGAGAATATGAATCTTTGTTATCTCTGCCATAGGCTTATCTCTTTCACTCTGCTCTTAACTTGAATTCAACATTGTTTTCCTGAGCTTCATGTAAATCCCACGAAGCAATTTTACATACTGCCCCTGACTTCATGGACTAGCCCTCCTTCCCTCCCTCTTCCCAACCTCAGGTCTTACAATAGAAGTCACTAAAGTTTAACTTGTCTCTAGTCCTGCATACCACCTCATCCTCCCCTGCCACCACCTGTGACCACTCCTCCATTTGTATGACACCCCTGACCCTTCACTGTCCTCTCCCACAACTTGCAGTTTAGTTGGGAGTTACTCCTGCAAACTCTCATAGATCTCTGAGCTTACCCCTATTATACCACTTGCCACAGCAATAATGTAATTGTTGGCTTACTTTCACAGACCCTCCCCCTTAAGCCCTGGGGCTCAACTGGGTCTTCCTCACCCTTATATTTCCAGCATAAAGCACTGTGCTTACAGCATGACAGATACTTAATAAATGTTTGTTGAATAAAATAGTATTTAAGCATGGAGCCTAATTCATTAAACTTTTATTTTTCACTACACTCTGGAACCACAAAGCAAATACAGGTAAATGCCAGTAATTTTTAAAAAATAAAACAGTAGACACGATGGGAGAACATCAACAAACCAATGATTTTGTGTTTGTTTTTCTTGTGTGTATATTATCACTGTTGTTACTTAACTCCTGTATGAGACCATTTCATTATTTCACATGGTTAAAGAAAAGCTATATATTTTCTTCCACATCATAGAAAGATGTAAATATTACATTTTATGCAGCCATATGAACTTTTATAATGAAACAAGACAGGAATGACAAATGAGCAATTCTATTTTTAAACACTGATCATGAATCTAATTCAGGGTAAATTAAAAGGAAGAAAATACTATTAGAAATGGAACACAAATAGCAAGCACAAAGTGTACTTTTCACCCCAACCCTGCCCAATTTCTGATTTGTGGGCCCAGTACCCATTTCCCCAGGCCCCTTTAATTGATGCCACCTAACTGAAGTGACACACTTCCCTCAGACTTCACATGGGGCCAAAGAAGAACATGGCAGTTGCCTCAGATCTGGCTCTGGCCTCCTCATCTTCAGCAGCCTCCCTATATTGCTCTGGCCAGTCCTGTGGCTGCTTTCTGTAGAGCCTGGCCATGTATTCCAGGGCTTTCATTTTGGTGGTTTCAAGGTGAGCTCGAGGACCCCATAGAAGCTCATATTCAACTGGATTAGAATAGGAGAGTGGCCTGCATTCCAAGTAGCGCTGTCTCATAAGTTTGCAGGTGATGGCATGCTTTCTCCCTACATCCACACCAAATCCCCGAAGCAAATTCCAGACGTTGGCCTCTTTGACACGGTTGCCCATCAGGAAGATCAAACCCAGGATTGGCATCACATATTCTTGAGTTGGTCTCCCCAGGCTCTCTAGCATCATTTGCTCTTCTTCTGATTCTGGTTGCTGGACAAGGAGGTAAATGTGTTCACTGGTATCAACCTCAATCAGAGAAAACCCATAGAACAGATCAAGTATTAGAGTAGCTCGACTGAGGATATTTGGAAACACATCCTCAAATTCTTTGCCAGTGTGAGCCAATAGCTCATCCTGATGTATAGGTAGCAACTCCTCTGTGACATTAATGGCCAACTGGACCAAATCATTTGCCTTATCATTCATAATGTCTTCTGACCAGAACTCTAAGCCAGCAGCCTGGCTTCTTTCTTTGGCCTTGTCAGCTTCTAGGGCCTTATTATATTCTTCTGGCCAGCTCCAGGGTTCTTCATCATGGGCCTCTGCCACAAACTTCAGGGCTTCCATCTTTGTGATTTCTTTGTGGGCTCTAGAACCCCACAAGAACTCAAATTCGAGAGGATTAGTGCCATAAACTGGCCAGTACTCCAAGAATCGCATACGTACAAAGTCAGTAGTTAGGAGGTTCCTTGTGTTCCCAAAAGGGATGTTGATCCTCTGGGGCTCACCTAACACATCAGCCTTTAGCAACAGATCCCAAATGGAGGTCTCTCTTGCTCGGTTACCATTTAGGAGAATGTGACCTAGGACCAAGGCCAGGAGACCTGCCTTTGGCATGTCCAGGGATTCTGCTATCCGATCATTGGTCTGGAGACCCCGTTTGCTGATTAGGTTGTAGGTGTCAGCTTGGGGATCAAGAACCCTCAGATTCAACCCAAAGACCCGATCCAGATGGGCTGAGGCTCGTCTGAGGATCTCAGGGAACTGATCTGAGTATTCTCTGAGGAACTCCAGCATCTCTGTCTGCTGAATAGACCCCTCGATTTGGCTTTTCATGCGCATGAAATTCACCAAAGCAATCGACCTGTCTTCTAGAGGATCGTGCACCCTGAGCGCCCCCAAACGTCGGGACTGCTCATCAATCAGCACATCGAGGTCTTTCGGGTCCTGCGCAGCCTGGGAAGCGCTGGCAACCTGAGGGTCGACCGGCTCCTGAGGGCCCTGGGGGGCATCAGGAACTATCATGGAGGCGGGGAGCCCAGAGACATCAGTAGCCTGCATCTCACCTTGGAAGTCGCTGTAATCTGCAGTGGTCTCTGCGCTGCGGTGGCACGCATTCTTGCTTACCAGAGACATGGTTCCAGGAGACAGGAACGGGGAGGTCTGCGATCCGTCAGAGAGAGGATGGTAGGTGTGTTGGCGCCTCAGCACAAAGCCAAAGCCAGAGGCCTGGGAGCTGGGCGGGTCAGAAGTGACAGCTGGTGAGACGAGCTGTCTTCCTACACAAACACCAGCCAGCAATGACCGCAAACCTCACAGAGCTAGGCTTTGCCGCAGCCTACGCAGGCGCAGTCTGGTTCTGCGATGTCTTGGCCACGCCCCGCTCTAAATCCCCCACTCCCGCCCCCTACTTCTGCCTGGCCCTAGCTGCTGGTGGAGTGGTTCCTGCTACAGTCAAACTTGTTAGAGAGAATTCATGAAAGGGGGTAATAAACAGAGGTAAAGCAAAAGGGTAAGGGACGAGGGATGTTCAATGAAGCACCACGAAGTTTTTCTGTGAGGTGTAGGGCTAATAGGCAGTAGAGGATTTGGAGGGGAGGATACTGAAGATGAGAATAATTTCACAGATTCATTAATTCATCCACTCATTCAGCATATATTTCTTGAGTATGTGTCACGTGCTAGGCACAGTACTGGGTACTAGGGGTACACCAGAGTACAAACGTAATGATTATCCCTTTCTGTGTAGAGCTTACATTCTGGAGTAGGATCAAACAATGGTAAGAATAGTGGAGCACTTGCTGTGTGCCAGACACTATTTCTGGTGTTTTCACTTATCTCTTTGAATCACTTAATCTTAACTATGAGGTAGCTACTCTTAATGGTTCTCATTTTACAGACAAGGAAACTGAGTCAGAGAGGTGAATTTACCTGTCCAAAGTCAGGCAAAGACAAGTGGAAGAGATCAGGATTTGAACCTGTCTGCCAGAGTCTCAATAAAAGTACTTTCAGACTTTTGAATTCTGTGGGAGAATGTGAGGGTGGGATATTTCAAAAGAACAGCATGTATACTATCTATGGTGAAACAGATCACCAGCCCAGGTGGGATGCATGAGACAAGTGCTCGGGCCTGGTGCACTGGGAAGACCCAGAGGAATCGGGTGGAGAGGGAGGTGGGAGGGGGGATCGGGATGGGGAATACGTGTAAATCTATGGCTGATTCATATCAATGTATGACAAAACCCACTGAAATGTTGTGAAGTAATTAGCCTCCAACTAATAAAACAATAAAATAAAAAACTGCACTCCACTAAAAAAAAAAAAAAAGTACTTTCTCTCATACCATCTGCCCATCACAGATGATTGCTGCTGCTAAGTCGCGTCAGTAGTGTCCGGCTCTTATCGACCCCATGGACTGCAGCCTACCAGGCTCCTCCATCCATGGGATTTTCTAGGCAAGAGTACTGGAGTGGGTTGCCCGTGCCTTCTCTGTCACAGATGATTAATCCTGTTTATTTAAGGCACTCGTAATTAAAGTAGTTGAAAATATATGCTCTGATGGAGGGGCAGTTAATATATGGTACAAACACAGAAGAAGGAACAAGCAATGAATTACAGCACAGTCTGAAGTGTCTTGGATTGGGGACACGTGCCTCAAGAACGAACTGACCTCCAAGTGATGAATAGGATGGGAAGGATTTATAAGGGCTTTCTAGACTGAGGGATCAGCATCAGAAAAGGCTCAGAGGTATGAAAGTACAAAATAAGTTTGCACAACACTGGTCATTTGGGGTGGCTAGAGCCAAAGTGCACTAGGAAGGGAGGGAAATGAGGATGAAGGTGATAAGACAGAACTGATTGGATTTTCTGTTTCTTCATTCAGCAGTTGGGGCTCCATGAGGTAAGACCAGCAACTCCAGAATAGGACCTGAATATTCAGGTGTTTGGTCATGTGTTTGCTGCTGTTGCTGCTGCTAAGTCGCTTTAGTCGTGTCCGACTATGTGCTACCCCATAGACGGCCGCCCGCCAGGCTCCGCCGTCCCTGGGATTCTCCAGGCAAGAACACTGGAGTGGGTTGCCATTTCCTTCTCCAATGCGTGAAAGTGAAGTCGCTCAGTCGTGTCCGACTCTTCACGACCCCATGGACTGCTGCCTACCAGGCTCCTCTGTCCATGGGATTTTCCAGGCAAGAGTACTGGAGTGGGGTGCTATTGCCTTCTCCTGGTCATGTGTTTAGGGAGGCATAATTCAAACATTTTGACTAGGAAAAGGGGTCAGCTGTTTTATATTCTGGGACTGCTACCAAAGTAATTGAGCTAAATCCTAGCTCTCAACCATCAGAGTATGCAGTAGAATATTGAGAAGGAGAAAAATTTGCGTTTTTTCTGCAGCCACAATCGAAATCCTTCCTAAAATTCTTGATAGTAATGTTGAATTCAGTTATCTTGTGCCCTGAAATTCCTTCAGAGGGCACTACCTTCACATGAGGGGCCAGACACTTAAACCTGACATTTTCTACATTCCAGATGCTTTCTTAAAGTAGCAAAGCAGGTAGCTCAGGAGCAAGCTGGACTAAAGACATAAATTTTTATAGACGTGAATGTGCATGTTCTACCAGGCAGAAATGTTCAGTTTCTGTGCTAATCATATATTTGGAGAATCTTGTGGAAAGCTGCAGCATCTTTTGAACTGTTGCAAAGGTGTAGTTGAGATCATATCTGATGAGATCCCTCATCCTGGTCTTTCCCCTTCCCCAGAAGGACTCCAAGCTCCTTGTCTAGACAGGTACTGCCCAGGGGTAAGTTCAGAGAGGGTTTTAAATTCTGCAGTCATTAAAAAAAACGTAATTTCCCCCTGAAATCCAGCTCACATTTTTTTTTTTTTTTTGGTGAGTTTAATTTTCTACTACCTCTGTATCTAATAGACAAAAATAGCATTGAGAGACAATATCTTACCTGTGAAATGACATGCTGATCCCATTCTACAGCATTCAAATTCTTCACCAATTGGTTCCTACCTGTCTCTCCATTTTCATCTTTATTCCCTCTAGCACATCCTTCCATGAAATCTGTTCCTTAGCCACACAAAACTACACTCCTGGTCTCAGCCATTTCTACTCTACCTGTCTCCAAATAGTTCTAGTTCTTGCTAAATGAAAAATGAAGGAGCTGTGCCTGTGACTGTGACCTATGCCATGATTTCCATTCTAAATGTGAATGTAAAAAGATGGGATTATACTCTCCATTCTGAAATTCTTTTGATATTTTCTGACCTTTATTGCATTTAAAAAAATGTGTGAATATCTTTCCACACAATCATTTGTCTTCCACATAATTTTAATACAATATTTTAACTTTATAATTATGTGCTTTACTGAGATATAACATATACAGAGAAAAGTATACAAATTATGAATGCAGAGCTTGATAAATTATGACAGATTTAACACACCTTATGATCATTATGCCAATCAAGAAACAAAACATTACCAGCATTTCAGAACCTCCTATGGCACCCCTCCCATCTCTTCCCTCATGCTTGTCCCAAGAGGAAACCCCTATTCTGACTTCTATCATCATAGATTAGTTTTGCTGGTTTCTGAGTTTGGTATATCAATGGAATTATACAACATGTACTCATTTGTATCTCTCTCTCTCTCTCTCTTTTTTTTTTTTTTTTACAATAAAACCCCACTATATCTTATTATCCTTGTTGTATATAAAAATATTTGTTCATTTGGATTATTATATACTTTAACATTGAATGATTGTACCACAACCTATCCTGTCAATTGCTGGTGGACATTATCTTTTTTTCAGCCTGTGGTTCTTACCAAAAATGCTGCTATGAACCTTTTTATACCTGTCTTTTGGTTCACAGATTCATTTACATTGGAAATAAATCTATGAAAGGAATTACTGTATGATAAATGTATGTGATTTCAGTTCACACAGATATTTCCAGAGAGTTTTTGAAATTGTTACATCAATTTACACTTCCACTGGTACTGTATGAAAGTTCTTATTGCTCTATATTCTTGTCTATGGGCATTCTAGTGGGTGTGCTATGGTGTATCATTTGGGTTTTTTTTTTCCTCTTCACTCATATTGAGTTTTTTTAAAAAACTACTTTTCAGACAAGAGTTGTCATTTGTTTTCCCAGGTTAATGGACATTAAAGGCAGAAAGTTAAGAAAACAGGAGATGCTAGAAGTTAGTCAGAAGACAGCAGCAAGAAGTGATAGTTGGTAGACACTCAAAGGGAAAGAGATATAGAAGCACTATTCAAAATTGAATTTAGAACATAAATACTACTCTGTTTGGGTACTCAGTGCAAGGACAAGAAATCCTCAAGGTACTAATTGTCCTCAAAATTTTAATTGCATATTATAATTATTAAAGACCTATCTTTATCAAGAGAAGTTAACTTCTGTTTATGAAAAAATAAATATATATTACAGAATTATTAACCCAGAAAATATATTACATTTAAAAAGTGTTAGTCCTCAATGAAATAATATAATTATATAGAAAATTCACATATGTAAAATCTCATTCATGACAAATTGGTGTTTGCCAGAGGGGAAGGGAGTCAGGAGAATGAGTGAAATAGGTGAAAGGGATTAAGAACTACAAACTCCCAGCTTTAAAATATATAAGTTACAGATATGTAATGTACAGCATAGCAAATTTAGTCAATAATATTGTAATAAATTTATCTGGTGACAGATGGTAACTAGAATCACAGTGGTGCTCTCTTTGCTATGTATATGAATGTTGAATCATTATGTTGTACACTTGAAAGTAATATAATATTGTATGCTAACTATACTACAGTTAAAAATTAAAAGGAGGGACTTCCCTGGTGGTCTAGTGGTTAAGACTCTGTGCTTCCAGTGTAGGGGGCTCAGGTTCAATCCCTGGCCAGGGAACTAAGATCTCATATGCTGCACAGCACAGCCAAAAAATAAATAAATTAAAAAAAATTAAAAGGAAAAAAAATCTCATTCCTGGATATTGCTCTATGGATATAACATTGTGTTAATTATACCCTAATTTTTTAATAATATGCATTCTTTTATATCTAAAATTGTAATGATCACTCACTTTATTTTTTAAACAATTATATTTTTTATTGAGTCAAATAACAAGATCTGATTATTGTTATTAAGTTGGAAGATATAAAAACATATAAATTTTTTTTCAAAAATTATTCATGTTTTCACCAACCAGAGATATTTATTGCTAGCATTTTGGCCTATGTCATTCCTAGTCTTCTCTTTTCCCCCTACTTTTTATTGAAATATAACATTTCTATAGAAAAGTTCATAAAATAAAAGTAAACAGATCAATTAATTTTCACAAATTGGATGTATTTGTGTAACCAACAACCGGTTAACAAACAGAATATTATAACCAATCAGAAGCCCACCCTTGCACCTTGCTCCACTCATTACAACACCCTCTGCCCCAAGGGTAAACACCTAAATATTAACATCATAGATTCATTCTTCCTATTTTTTAACTCTATGTAATTGGAATCTTGTGTGTGTCTAGCTTCTTTCATCGGAGAAGGCAATGGCACCCCACTCCAGTACTCTTGCCTGGAAAATCCCATGGATGGAGGAGCCTGGTAGGCTGCAGTCCATGGGGTCTCGAAGAGTCGGACACGACTGAGCGACTTCACTTTCACTTTTCACTTTTATGCATTGGAGAAGGAAATGGCAACCCACTCCAGTGTTCTTGCCTGGAGAATCCCAGGGACGGCGGAGCCTGGTGGGCTGCCGTCTATGGGGTCACACAGAGTCGGACACGACTGAAGTGACTTAGCAGCAGCAGCAGCAGCTTCTTTCATTCAATATATTTGTGAAATTCTCTCATATTATTGCTTGTAGCTGTCAATCATTCATTTTCATTGCTCTATATTATTTTATTTTGTGAACATATCAGAACTTCAAAATCCATTCTAGTGTTGATAAGCATTTGAGTTATTTCCAGTTTTTGGAATAATTAGTGCTGTTATGAATATTCTAGTACATGTTTTTTAATGAACTTTTGCATGCATTTACACAGGGCATCTAAGAATGCCATTGCTGGATCACAGGTTATACGTATGTTCAGCTTCTGACAAAGAGTTTCCTGAAGTGGCTATACCAATTTATACTGCTGTGAGCAAGGAACAAGTGTTCTGGTTTCTCCACGTCTTCACTGACATTTGCTACATTCTTTCTTTTCCATTATAACTATTAATATTTTGGTGGGTGGTGCAGTGATAATGGCATTGTGACTTTGATATACTTTTCACTGATGACAAAGGAAATTGAGCTCCGTTTCACATATTGATTAGCCATTTGGATATCCTCTTTGTAACAAACTGTTCAAGTGCTTTGCCCATTCTACTGGGTTCTCAGTCTTTTTATAGAGATTTTATATTTTATATATACAAGTTTATTGTCAAATATGCATATTGCAAATATCTTCTCTAATATACAGGTTGCCTTTTCACTATCTTAATGTTCTCATTCAATGAACAGGAGTTAGTAGTTATTATACAGTTCAATTTATCAATTAATATCCTTTCTGGTTAGTGCTATTTAAGAAATTTTTGCCTACTCCAGGTTCACAGTGAGATTTTTCTATGCTTAAAAGATTAATTTTTTTTAATTGATGGAAATTTGCTTTACAATATTGTGTTGGTTTCTGCCTTACAACACAAACCAGTCATGATTATATGTATATCCCTCCCTCTTGAGTCTCCCTCCCCTCCCCCATCCCACCCCTCCAGGTCATCACAGAGCACCAGGCTGGGTTCCCTGTGTTATATAGCAACTTCTCACTATCTGTTTTACATGTGAGAGTGTATATATGTCAAAGCCAGTTTCTCAGTTCATCTCGCACTCACCTTTCCCAGCTGTGGCCACAAGTCCATTCTCTACTAGGTTCATCAGTACCATTTTTCTAGATTCCATATATATCCATTAATACATGATACTTCTTTTTCTTTTTCTGTCTTATTTCACTCTGTATAAGAGGCTCTAAGTTAATCCACCTTGCCACAACTGATTCAAATTTGTTACTTTTTATGGCTGAGTAATATTCTATTGTATATATGTACCACATCTTCTCTATCCATTCATCTGTCAACAGACACCTAGGTTGCTTCCATGTCCTGATTATTGTAAATATTTCTGCAATAAACTTGGGATACATGTGTCTTTTAGAATTGTTGTTTTCTCAGGGTATATACCCAGTAGTGGGATTGCTGGGGTATATGATAGAGTTATTCCTAGTTTTTAAAGGAATCTTCATACTGTTCTCCATAATGGCTTTATCAGTTTACACTACCACCAAAAGTGCAGGAGAGTTCCCTTTTCTCCATATTCTCTTCAGCATTTATTGTTTGTAGATTTTTTGATTATGGCCATTCTGACTGGTGTGAGGTAATACCTCATTGTAGTTTTGATTTGTATTTCTCTAATAATGAGGTAGCACTAGTGATAAAAAATGTACCTGCCAATGCAGGAGACATAAGAGACACAGGTTCAATCCTGGGTCAGGAGTATCCCCTATGAGGAGGAAATGGCACCCCGATCCAGTATTCTTGCTTGGAGAACCACATGGACAGAGGAACCTGGAGGGCTACAGTCCATGAGGTCACAAAGGACATGACTGAACATCTAAGCACAATAATGAGCAATGTTGAGCATATTTTCATGTGTTTAGTGGCTATCTATATGTATTCTATAGAGAAATGTCTTTTCAGGTCTTCTGTCCAATTTTTGATTGGGTTGTTTACTTTTCTGATATTCAGCTGTATGAGTTGCTTATGTAATTTGGAGATTAATCCCTTGTCACTTGTTTCATTTGCAATTATTTTCTACCATTCTGAAGGCTGTTTTTTCATCTTGTTTATAGTTCCCTTTGCTATGCAAAAGCTTTTAAATTTTATTAGGTCCCATTTGTTTATGGTTTAACTTTCATTTTTAAATCTAAAAATAATCTGGAATTAATTTATTTATTATATAAGTTTCAGGTATACAGTATTGTATTTCAGCATCTGTATACACTACAAAGTGATCACCACCACCAGTTTAATCACTGTCCATTATCATACAGTTGACCCTGTTCACCCATTTCACCCAACCCCAACCCCCTTCTCTTCTGGTAACCACTACATCATTTTCTGTATCTATGGTTTTGTTTTTGTTTTATTTTGTTTGTTCATTGGTTTTCTTCTTTTTGTTAGATTCTACATATGAGTGAAGCTACATGGCATTTGTTTTTCCTCTCTCTGGCTTCATTTAGCATAATACCTTCCAGGTCCATCCATGTTATGGCAAATGGTAGGATTTCAGTCTTTTTTTTTAATGGCTGAGTAGTAGTATTCCAGGGTATATGTGTGTGTGTGTGTGTGTGTGTGTGTGTGTGTAGGTGTGGATGTGTGTATCTCACATCTTCTTTAACATTCATCCATTGATGGACACTTATGTTATTTCTATTTCTTTGCTATTGTGAATAATACTGAGATGAAGGTAGGGGTACATACATCTTTTTGAATTAGTGTTTTCATATTCTTTGGATAAATATCCAGAAGTAGATTAGCTCTATTCACATAATAGTACTTTTTTTTAATTGTTTGTGAGAAATCTTCACACTGTTTTCCAAAGTGGCTACACCAGTTTACCTTCCCATCAACAAAACTAAGACATCCTCTCCAATGCTTGTTATTTCTTGCATCTTTATAATAGTCATTCTAATGGGCATGAGGTGATATCTTACTGTGATTTTGATTTGCATTTCCCTAATAGTGATGTTGAACATTTTTTTTTCATGTTCCTATTGATGGTCTACATTGTTTTTTGTCCACATTGCACAGCTTGCAGGATCTTAGTTTCCTGGCCAGGGCTTGAATCCAGGGCCTCAACAGTGAGAGCACTGAGTCCTAACCATGGGACTGCCAGGGAATTCCCTATCTATATCTCTTTATCCATTTATTCATCAATGGGCACTTAGGTTGTTTCCATACCTTTGCTCTTGTGAATAATGCTGCAATAAACATGGAAGTGCATTTATTTCTTCAATATCTTGTTTTCATTTCCTTTTTGTATGTGCTCAGTACTGGAATTGCTAATCGTGTGTTAGATCTATTTTTGATTTTTGAGAAACCTCCATATTGTTTTTCATAGTGGTTGAACTAATTTACATTCCCTTTCCTCCACATTCTCACCAATACTTGTTATCTCTTGTATTCTTCTTAATAACCATTTCAACAAGTGTGAGGTTTTTGTGATTTTGATTTCCATTTCCCTGATGATTAGTGATGTTGAGCATCTTTTCAGGTGCCTACTGCACATTTGAAGTCCTCTTTGGAAAAATGTCCTTTTAGTTCTTTTGACCATTAAAAAAAATTAGAGTTTTCTTTGTTGTTGTTGTTAAATTATATGAGTTCTTTATATACTTTGGATATTAACCCCTTAACTGATACATGCTTTGCAAACTTTTTTTCTCACATTCTGTAGGTTGTCTTTTAATTTTTTGAATTGTTTCTTTTATTGTACAGAGTCTTTTAAATTTGGTGTAGCCCACTTGTTGATTTTTGCTTTTGTGTTTTGTTGCTTGATTTGGTGCCACATACAAAAAATTATTGTCAAAACCAATGTCAATGAACTTTTTCCCTACATTTTCTTCAAGGAGTTTTATGGTATCATTTCCTATATTAGTATTTAATCCATTTAGAGTTAACTTTTGTGAGTGATGTAACACAAGGGCCCAATTTTATTGTTCTGCATATGTTTATCCAGTTTTTACAATACCATCTGTTGAAGAAACTATTCTTTTGCTATTGGGTATTCTTGGATCCATTGTCAAATATTAGTTGACCATATATGTGAACTTTAATTCTGGGTTCTGTATTCTGTTCCACTGGTTCATGTGTCTGTTTTTATGCCAGTGTCAAACTGTTTCTATTATGACAGCTTTGTAATAGAGTCTGAAATCAGAAAGTGTGATACCTCTAGCTTTGTTCTTTTCCCTTAGGATTGTTTTGTTTATTCAGACTTCTTTGAGGTTCCATGTAAATTTTAGGTTTGCTTTTTCTATATCTGTGAAGAATGACATTGGTATTTTGGTGGGGATTGTGTTGAATCTATACGTGGCTTTGGATAGTTTGGACATAATGTTTTGAAGAGATTATTTGGCTACTCTCTGGTGAATGGATGGTAGAACAGAGAAAAAGCAAGATTAGAGACTATTGACTATTGGAATAATCTAGGTTAGCGATAATGGTAGATTGGATTTTAATTATGGTATGAGAAGGAGAAAATTTTGTACATTCTCAGTATTTCTTAGGAAGAATTGAGACTTGGTGATATATTATATGTAGGGAGTAAGAAAATGTGAGGAATATTCAGAGTAAATTTTAAAGCTTTGGCTTAAGTGGTTTGGTACATAGGGATGAATTTTACAAAGATAGTGACAATTGGGATAGGAACAGGTTTGCTTAGAGGAAATCAGGAGTTCTATTTTGACCATATCATATTTGAAGTGGCTTATTATTCATTCAAAGAACAGGGTCAAGTAAGCTTTGGGACTTGTGAATATGGAGATATCTGGGCTAGAGATTGCATTTAAAACTATCAAGTTAGGAAAGATCACCCAGGAACAAAGTGTAGATTAAGGGAAGAAGCAAGGACTTAAAACAACATTGAATGAAGCCTTCCTACATTTAAAGTTTAGGTATTAATATATTACATGGCTGCTGTATTCCTGGAGAGAATCATATCTCTTTAATTTCCGTCAGCCACGGATTTCAGGTCCACAGTGATATTCTAGGGAACATTTTTTTTTCCTAAGGACAAATGTGGCCCAGCTGTCTCTCAGATGGCTGCAGATAGGTGTTTGGTGGATGTTATAAGGGAGGCTTGTGTGAGTGAAAGTCGCTCAGTCATGTCTGACTCTTTGCGACCCCATGGACTATACAGTCCATGGAATTCTCCAGGCCAGAATACTGGAGTGGGTAGCTTTTCCCTTCTCCAGGGATCTTCCCAACCCAGGCTTAGTTTTTAAAATTCAGGTTTCAAAACCTTGACGAGCACTTGGCTCTCTCCCATCAGTCAGTCAGCAAGGCTCCACTATGTTCCAGGTTTCAGATCCTGTAAGGTCATGGGGATGCATTTTTTAAAGACACAGTCCATGTCTTTAAGGAGCTGAATAAGATTAAGTGCAAGATTCTGTTGAGACATAGGAGAAGGAGTTCTTTACTATGTCTCTGGATATCTGGCAATGCTTCATAGAGCAGGTGATATTTGTACATGGTAGGAACTTTTTTAAGGCAATGTTTTTCCATTTGGAATGCATGGAGGTCCTTGAGATGATTTTAGTTGGTGGTCATACAATGATTTTAATGCATAAGAGAAATATAAAGATTTAAATAGATACAAACATGTGCACACAAATTTATAGCGTAATAAACTCTCAATTTCTCAAACGTTAGTATTGTGCCTGAAGATATCCACACATCCCTACTGATTGGTCTCATTTATATACAAGAACTTAAAATCTCAGATGGGAAGATAGCATTGCCCAATAAGCTTAATATGCTACCCTACTGTTTGCTTTCCTATTGCCAAAATCCTTCTCCTACCTCAAATCTCCACTATTGCATCCTTTCCCCTCTCTCACAGCAAACTCATGACTGCTTCACTTGTCATTCAGAAAACAGTCACAATTAGATGGAAAGTCCATTGCCTCCATCCCCCAAAGCTACCAACTTACTGACATCTTACTGATATGCTTTCCTTTTATAAAAGATGACATGTCCCTGTTTTTGTTAAAGGCTGATATCCTTCTTGTGCTGTGGATATGACTAATTCCTCCCTGTCCTAAAAAGTTATGGTTAAATATATTTTCATAATAGTCTACAGTATGGATACTATACAGTTGATTCAATTCTCAATTGATAGATTGTTTACAAACTTTACAACTATAAAGAGCACATTAATAAACATCACATATATATGTATGTATATTATTGTTTAGTGGTACTTTTATATGATAAGTTTCCAAGTGTAGGATTTATGGGTTAAAAAGCATTTGTATTTTCAATTTTTATAAATATTTGTACATCACTTTCCCAATTGGTTTTACATGTGAATTTTATTTATTTTCATTTATTTAAACAATTTTAATAGCACATTTCATTTAGCACAGTATATCCAAAATATTATCCTTACAACATGTAATAAATATACAGATATCATTATTTTTAGATGGTGTATTCTCTTCTTGGTGCTACTGAAAGTTGAAAACAATATTTTTATTGTGGTCAAATATATATGACATAAATTTAGCATTTTAAACATTTTTAATTGAATAGTTGATGTCCAGTATTACATTCATTAAAGGTGTACAATAGAGTGATTCACAAATTTTAAAGGTTATATTCCACTTATAGTTATTATAAAGTATTGGTTGTATTCCATGTATTGCACAATATATCCTTGTAGCTTTTTTTACACATAATAGCTTGTACCTCTTAATTCCCTACCCTTGTATTGCTCCTCCTTCTTCACTCTCCCCACTGATAACCACTACTTTGTTCTCTACATCCATGAGTCTATTTCTTCTTTATTTTTACTAGTTTGTTTTATTTTTTAGATTCTGCATATAAATGATATACAGTGTCTTTCTCTGTAGGACTTACTTCACTAAGCATAGTCATGTCTAATTCTTTGTGACCCCATGAACTGTAGCCCACCAGTTTCTTCTGTCCATGGGATTTTCCGGGCAAAAGTACTGGAGTGGGTTGCCATGCCCTTCTCAGGGGATCTTCCCGATCCAAGAATCCAGCCCATGTCTCCTGTGTCTCCTATTTTGTAGATAGATTCTTTACCACTGAGCCACCAGGGATGCCCAAAATACCCTCTAAGTCCATGCATGTTTTTGCAAATGGCAAAATTTCATTCTTTCTTATGGTTGACTATTATTCCATTGTATGTATATACCATATCTTCTTTATCCATTCATCTGTTGATGGACACTAAGGTTACTTCCATGTCTTGGCTATTGTAAATAATGCTGCTATGAACATTTGGGTGCATGTATCTTTTTAAATTAGTGTTTTCATTATTTTTGAATATATATCTAGGACTGAAATTGCTGGATCATACAGTTATTTTTAATTTAATTTTTAATTTTCTGAAGAGCATTCATACTGTTTTCCATAGTGGCTACACCAATTTACATTCCCACTGATAGAGTATGAAGGTTCCTTTTTCTCCATATCCTCACCAGCATTTGTTATAGTGCAATTTTTGATGATAGCCATTCTCACAGGTGTGAGGTCTATATCATTGATTTTGCTATGCATTTTCCTGGTGATTAGCTATGTTGAGCATCTTTTCATTTGCCTGTTGACCTCTTTGGGAAAATATCTATTCAGGTCTTCTACCCATTTTTTGATTGGGTTATATTTTTTATGTTGAGTTGTATGAACTGATTATATATTTTGGATATTAATTCCTTATTGATCATAGTGTTTGCAAATATTTTCCCCCATGTATTATATTGTCTTTTCATTTTGTTTATGTTTTCCTTTACTGTGCAAAACTTTTAAGTTTAATTAGGTCCCATTTGTTTATTTTTGCTTTTATTTCCTTTGCCTTAAGAGACGGATCCAAAAAGATTGCTATAATTTATGTCAAAGAGTGTTTTGCCTGTTTTCCTCTAAGAGTTTTATAGCATCCAGTCTTCCATTTAGGTCTTTAATCCATTTTGTTTTTATTTTTGTATGCAGTGTTAGAAAAATGTTTGAATTTCATTCTTTTGTATGTAGCAGTTCAATTTTCCCACTACCATGTACTGAAGAGACTAATTTTCTCCATTGTATATCCTTGCCTCCTTTGTCATAAAGTAATTAACCATAAGTGCATGGGTTTATTTTGGGCTCTCTTCTATTTCACCGATCTATTATTTATCTGGTTTTGTGCCAGTACCATACTGTTTTGATTACTGTAGTTTTCCTGTATAGCCTGAAGTCAGGAAGCAAGTCAAGAAGCTCTGCTCTTTCTCAAGATTGTTTTGGCTATTTGGGGATCTTTTGTGTTTCCATAGAAATTTTTTAATTATTTGTTCTAGTTCTGTGAAAAATGCCATTGTTATTTTCATAAGGATTGCATTGAATCTGCAAAGTGCCTTGGGTAAAAAGGTCATTTTAACAATATTAATTCTTCCAATCCAAGAACACTGTATATCCTTCCATCTCTTTGTGTTGATTTCAGTTTCTTTAATCAGTATCTTAAAGTTTTCTGAGAGCAGGTCTTTACCTCCTTTGGTACATTTATTCCTAGGTATTTTATTATTTTTGATGTGATGGTAAATGAGATTGCTTCCTTAATTTATCATTCTGATAGTTCATTGTTAGTGTATAGAAATGCAACAGATTTCTGTATATTAATTTTGTATCCTACAACTTTACCCAATTCATTGATGAACCATAGTGGTTTTCTGGTGGCATCTTTAGGATTTTCTATGTATGTACCATGTAAATAGTACATACACTTCACTGCAAATAGTGAAGATTTTAAAATAAGCTTATCTAAAAACTTACTGAGATTTTGATTGAAATTGCATTAACCTATCCAGGAGAAGGCAATGGCACCCCACTCCAGTACTCTTACCTGGAAGATCCCATGGATGAAGGAGCCTGGTAGCTGCAGTCCATGGGGTCGCTAGGAGTCAGACACGACTGAGTAACTTCACTTTCACTTTTCACTTTCATGCATTGGAGAAGGAAATGGCAACCCACTCCAGTGTTTTTGTCTGGAGAATCCCGGGGACAGGGGAGCCTGGTGGGCTGCCGTCTATGGGGTTGCACAGAGTCAGACACGACTGAAGTGACTTAGCAGTAGCAGCAGCATAGATCATTTTGAGGAAAATTTGTGTCTTTATACAATAGTGAGTCTTCCAATCCTGCAATACGACACATCTCTAATGTTATTTGCCTTCTTTGATTTCTTTCATCAGTATTGTGCAATTTTCAGCAACAAAGTCTTGTACTTTGGAAAGGTTAGATTCACACCTAAGTATTTTGTGTTCACTTGATGAACATGAAAGAAGAGAGTGAAAAAGTTTGCTTGAAACTCAGCATTCAAAAAACGAAGATCATGGCATCCAGTCCCATCACTTCATGGCAAACAGATGGGGAAAAAGTGGAAACAGTGACAGATTTTATTTTCTTGGCTCCAAAATCACTGTGGATGGTGACTATGGCCATGAAATTAAAAGACACATGATCCTTGAAAGAAAATCAATGACAAGCCTAGACAACATATTAAAAAGCAGACAGGGATGGGGAATACATGTAAATCCATGGCTGATTCATGTCAATGTATGACAAAACCCACTACAATATTGTAAAGTAATTAGCCTCCAACTAATAAAAATAAATGGAAAAAAAAAATAAAGTCACATTACTATTGGAAAAAAAAAAAAAAGCAGACACATTACTTGGCCAACAAATGTCCATATAGTCAAAGCTATGGTTTCTCCAGTTCTCATGTATGGGTATGAGAGTTGCACCATAAAGTATAACTTCACTTTCACTTTTCACTTTCATGCATTGGAGAAGGAAATGGCAACTCACTCCAGTGTTCTTGCCTGGAGAATCCCAAGGATGGGGGAGCCTGGTGGGCTGCTGTCTATGGAGTCGGACATGACTGAAGCGACTTAGCAGCAGCAGCAGCAGCAACTGGATCATAGAAAAAGCAAGTGAATTCTCACCCCCCAAAAAATAATCTCGTTCTGCTTCTTAGACTACACTAAAGCCTTTCATTGTGTGGATCACAATAAACTATGGGAAATTCTTCAAGTGAAGTTGCCCAGTCGTGTCTGACTCTTAGCGACCCCATGGAGTGCAGCCTACCAGGCTCCTCCATCCATGGGATTTTCCAGGCAAGAGTACTGGAGTGGGTTGCCATTGCCTTCTCCACTGTGATCCAGTGGATGTTGGCAATTTGATCTCTGGTTCCTCTGCCTTCTCTAAATCCAGTTAGTACATCTGGAAGTTCCCAGTTAATGTACTGTTGAAGCCTAGCTTGAAGGATTTTGAGCATAATCTTGCTAGTATGTGAAATGAGTGCAACTTTGCCATAGTTTGAACATTCTTTGGCATTGCCTTTCTTTGGGATTGGAATGAAAACTGACCTTTTCCAGTCCTGTGGCCACTGCTGAGTATTCCAAATTTGCTGGCATATTGAGTGCAGCACTTTAACAGCATCATTTTATAGGATTTGAAATAACTCAGTTGGAATTCTATC
Organism: Cervus canadensis; assembly: GCF_019320065.1. Taxonomy (NCBI): domain Eukaryota; kingdom Metazoa; phylum Chordata; class Mammalia; order Artiodactyla; family Cervidae; genus Cervus; species Cervus canadensis. Next base: position 34,457,984 of record NC_057419.1, read on the forward strand.
ACCACTAATTTTGATCATAGTAATGCTTCCTAAGGCCAACTTGACGTCACACTCCAGGATTTCTGGCTCTAGGTGAGTAACCATATCATCGTGGTTATCTGGGTCATTAAGACCTTTTTTGTACAGTTCTGTGTATTCTTGCCACCTCTTCTTAATCTCTGATGTTTCTGTTAGGTCCTTGCCTTTTCTGTCCTTTATTGTACCCATCTTTGCATGAAATATTCCCTTGGTATCTCCAATTTTCTGGTCTTCCCCATTCTATTGTTTTTCTTACTTTAGGTTATTGGAATATTTAGTAATTCAGTTTTATTTTATAGTGTTCTTGAGTATATATCATTTTGTATAATTATCAGTGGCTTTTGTAAGAATTTTATATATATATGTGTGTGTATATATATGTGTGTATATATATATATTATCACAGCCTACTGTTACCAGTGTTTAATCACTCTGAGTAATTTTTTTTTGAGTGATGTTTTAAAAACTTTATTTGATTCAGATCCTTCTATTATCTCCATTAAAAAAAATTGCCTCATGTATTTCTTCTGCATTCATTAAACCCCCACAGCAACACTACTTTAATTTTTGCTTAACCCTTAAATATAATTTAAGAAATTCATGAGGAGAAGAATAGTCTTTTATACTTACTCTATTTTTACTGATTAAGTTGTTCTTCTTACTTTTCTGAAGGTTTACTTTTTCTTCCTTTTTTATTTGCTTTCTGATGAAGAATAATAATTTAGCTATTCTTTAAGAATCGGTCTGCTAGTCCCCAATTCTGTTTTCCTTCTTATGAGAATGTCATAATTTCTCTTTCATTCCTGAAGAATAGCTTTACCAGTATAGACATCATGGTTGGCAATAAATTTCCATCAGCACCTGAAAGATGTGCCACTTCCTTCTGGCCTCAATAGTAATTGGCTGTTATTCAAATTTTTCCCTACAGGCAATGCATAGTTTCTCTACTTGCTTTTGTGATGTTTTCTCTTGGTATTTATTTTTCAGAAGTTTATTATATGTCTTTTGATGGGTTTCTTTTTGCTTACCTCTTTTGAGGGTTCACTCAGCCTTTTTACTCTGTAAGTTGCCTTATTTGGAATGATTTATTTTTTTAATACATTTTCAGACTTCTCTACTTTCCCCCCTTCATCTGAGACCCTGATGATATACATGTTAGGTCTTTCGTTAATGTCTCACAGAGCATTGCAAGCCTGTTCATTTTTTTTTTTCAGTCACTTTTCTGTTTTCCAGATTGAATAATTCTATTGTTCTGTCCTTAGGTTTACTGATTTCATCTTTGTCATTACCATTCTACTATCAAGCCAATCAGTAGATTGTTCTTTTGTTTTTTCTATTCATCAGTTCTAGAATGTACATTCAGTCTTCTGTTATAGTTTTCATTTTTATGATACTTTCCAATTTTTCATTTGTTTTAGAGAATTTGTAATTTATTATTGAAACATATTTATGATGACTACTTTAAAAACCTTGTTCAGAACATTTGGAACCTCATACATTGCTGGTTTATATGAAAACATATATGGCCACTACAAGAAACATTTTAGAAGTTTATCAAAAAGATAGACATAAAATTACTGAATGACCCACCACTCTAAGGTGTACACTGAAACGAAATGGAAGGATACATTTTAGCAAAAACTTGCACATGTAGTGGAATTATTTATAATATCCCCCAAATGAAAACAAATGAATGTCCACTAACTGATGAATATATTAAAAATTAGCATGTTCATGCAATGTACTATTGCTTATCAATAAAAGAAATAAAATACTAATGCACACTACAATATGAATGACACTTATATGCATGCTAAATGAAAGATGCCAATTACAAAGAGTGATATAGTATATGGTTTCATTGATATGAACTGTCCATAATAGGCAACTTTATAAATACAGAAAATTGATCCCTGGATTCTTTTTTTTTTTTTATTAGTTGGAGGCTAATTACTTCACAACATTTCAGTGGGTTTTGTCATACATTGACATGAATCAGCCATGGAGTTACATGTATTCCCCATCCCAATCCCCCCTCCCACCTCCCTCTCCACCCGATTCCTCTGGGTCTTCCCAGGGCACCAGGCCCGAGCACTTGTCTCATGCATCCCACCTGGGCTGGTGATCTGTTTCACTATAGATAATATAGATGCTGTTCTTTTGAAACATCCCACCCTCACCTTCTCCCACAGAGTTCAAAAGTCTGTTCTGTACTCCTGTGTTTCTTTTTCTGTTTTGCATATAGGGTTATCATTACCATCTTTGTAAATTCCATATATATGTGTTAGTATGCTGTAATGTTCTTTATCTTTCTGGCTTACTTCACTCTATATAATAGGCTCCAGTTTCATCCATCTCATTAGAACTGATTCAAATGAATTCTTTTTAACAGCTGAGTAATATTCCATGGTGTATATGTACCACAGCTTCCTTATCCATTCGTTTGCTGATGGGCATCTAGGTTGCTTCTATGTCCTGGCTATAATAAACAGTGCTGCAATGAACATTGGGGTGCACGTGTCTCTTTCAGATCTGGTTTCCTCAGTGTGTATGCCCAGAAGTGGAATTGCTGGGTCATATGGCAGGTCTATTTCCAGTTTTTTAAGAACTCTCCACACTGTTTTCCATAGTGATCCCTGGATTCTTATGTCTGGGGTTGAATAGGGATGACGGTTGATTGCTCATAGATATAGCTTCCTTTTAGTAGGGTGTGAAATGTTCTAAAATTAGATTGTGGTTATGATTGCACAATCCTATGAATACACTAAAAAACATTACACTGCAAACTTATGGTGAATTGTATGTTATGTGAATTATATCTCAATAAGTCTGTCTATAAAAATCCTCAGATCATTCAAATATCTGATACATATTGTTATTGGAGTGAGCTGGTTATCTTTCCTCATTCAAGTTGTTAATTAGTTTCTTAAGGTTGCCATAATAAAGTATCAGAATTGGGTGGCTAAAGGAAAAGAAATTGATTGTCTCAGAGTTCTGGTGTCTAGATCCGTCAGTTCAGTTCAGTCATGTCCGACTCTTTGAGACCCCATGGACTGCAGCACACCGGGCTTCCCTGTTCTTTATTAACTCCTGGAGCATGCTGAAACTCATGTCCATCGAGTTGGGAGTGCCAACCAACCATTTTATTCTTTGTCGTCTCCTTCTCTTCATGCCTTCAATCTTTCGCAGCATCAGGGTCGTTTCCAATGAGTCAGTTCTTTGCATCAGGTGGCCAAAGTATTGGAGCTTCAGCTTCAGCATCAGTCCTCCCAAAGAATATTCAGGACTTATTTCCTTTAGGATGGACTGGTTGGATCTCCTTGCAGTCGAAGGGACTCTCAAGAGTCTTCTCTAACACCACAGTTCAAAAGCATCAATTCTTCGGCACTCAGCTTTCTTTATAGTCCAACTCTCACATCCATACATGAGTACTAGAAAGACCATAGCTTTGACTAGGTGGACCTTTGTTGGCAAAGAAATGTCTCTGCTTTTTAATATGCTGTCTAGGTTGGTCATGGCTTTCCTTCCAAGGAGCAAGTGTCTTTTAATTTCATGGCATAATCACCATCTGCAGTGATTTTGGAGCCCCCAAAAATAAAGTCTCTCACTGTTTCCACGGTTTCCCCATCTATTTGCCATGCAGTGATGGGACCAGATGCCATGATCTTTGTTTTCTGAATGTTGAGTTTGAAGCCAAATTTTTCACTCTCTTCTTTCACTTTCATCAAGAAGCTCTTTAGTTCTTCTTCTCTTTCTGCCATAAGGGTGGTGTCATCTGCGTATCTGAGGTTGTGGGTATTTCTCCCGGCAATCGTGATTCCAGCTTGTGCTTCATCCAGTCCAGCATTTTGCATGATGTACTCTGCATAAAAGTTAAATAAGTCGACTGACAATATACAGCCTTGACATGATCCTTTCCTGATTTGGACCAGTCTGTTGTTCCATGTCCAGTTCTAACTGTTGCTTCTTGACCTGCATACTGATTTCTCGGGAGGCAGGTAAGGTGACCTGGTTTTCCCATCTCTTTAAGAATTTTCCACAGTTTGTTATGATCTACCAGTCAGAGGCTTTGACATGGTCAATAAAGCAGAAGTAGATGTTTTTCTGAAACACTCTTGCTTTCTCGATGATCCGACGGATGTTGGCAATTTGATCTCTGGTTCCTCTGCCTTTTCTAAATCCAGGACCTAACAGAAGCAGAAGATATTAAGAAAAGGTGGCAAGAATATACAGAAGAAAAAAGATCTTGGTGACCCAGATAACCAGCTTGAACATCTGAAAGTTCATGGTTCACGTACTGTTAAAGCCTGACTTAGAGAAGTTTGAGCATTTCGTTGCTAGCCTGTGAGATGAGTGCAATTGTGAGGTAGTTTGAGCATTGTTTGGCATTGTCTCTCTTTATGATTTGAATGAAAACTGACGTTTTCCAGTCCTATGGCCACTGCTGAGTTTTCCAAATTTGCTGGCATATTGAGTGCAGCACTTTAACAGCATCATCTTTTAGGATTGGAAACAGCTCAACTGGAATTCCATCATGTCCACTAGCTTTGTTTGTAGTGATGCTTCCTAAGGCCCTATAGAATTCACATTCCAGGATGTCTGGCTTTAGGTGAGTGATTACTCCATCGTGGTTATCTGGGTCATGAAGATATTTTTTGTATAGTTCAAATAGATTCAAGGATAAGATCTGAAAGAGTGCCTGGAGAATTATGGACAGAGGTCCGTGACATTGTACAAGAGGCAGTGATCAAGACCATCCTCAAAAAAAAAAAAAAAAAAAGAAAAAAAAAAAGAAATACAAAAAGGTAAAATGGTTGTCTGAGGATGCCTTACAAATATGTGATAAAAAGAAGAGAAATGAAAGGCAAAGGCGAAAAGGAAAGATATACCCATTTGAATGCAGAGTTCCAAAGAATAGCAAGGAGAGATAAGAAAGCCTTCCTCAGTGATCAATGCAAAGAAATAGAGGAAAACAATAGAATGGGAAAGACTAGGGATCTTTTCGAGAAAATTAGAGACACCAAAGGAACATTGCATGCAAGATGGGCACAATAAAGGACAGAAATAGTATGGACCTAACAGAAGCAGAAGATATTAAGAAAAGGTGGCAAGAATACACAGAAGAAAAAAGATCTTGATGACCCAGATAACCACGATTGTGTGATCACCCACCTAGAGCCAGACATCCTGGTGTCTAGATAACCAACATTACATTATTGGCAGGATTAATTTCTTCTGAGGGCTGTGAGAAAAAATCTGTTCCATGCCTCTTACCCAACTTCAGGTAGTTTAGTGTATAGTTTGGGCCTTGTTTATGGACTGTAGTTTTAATAACTTAGTTTTCTGAGCCTTTGCCATGCTATTGTATTCTTCTTCCTTTTTCTGGTTCTACTTGATTCCCTACTGTATCTGTGCTAGTGCCACTTGTGGGTATGAATCATTTTTTCTCTGAACCACTGGTATCATTAGATGAAAGATAGAGGATAACAACTTATTGGACACAGATACTTTCCTTGGACTATTTTCCTGTCATTCAGTGTGAGTGAGCTCCCCACTCTGTTTCTACTAGTAGCACCACATAAGGGAAGCACCTGTCTATACAACCTTCTTCCACAGAGTGGAGGATGAAGAGTCACAGGGTCTGGGTAAGCAGATGGTCAAGAGACCATCGACCTGATTCACTTCTACTGCTGGACCAAGGACCAGGAATCAGTGGACCAGTCTGCCATTGTCTATCTGCCATTAGGTGAAAATCCAGAGACCTTCCTTCCTGAATAACTTTTTAAAAACAAAAATTATATGAAGCACACATTGTATTGGCTTCTTTTTCTCTAGATTACCCTAACACAAGTACTGAAAGAGAAAAACTGTCAGCCTAGAAATCTGTGCCCAGAAAGAATATCTTTCAAAACAATGCAAGTAAAATGAAGACTTTTTTTCAAACATACATCAGCAGCACATCCACACTACAAAAATAGTTAAATGAAGTCTTTCAGACAAAAGCAAAATGAAAACAGATGGGAAATGGATCTACACAGAGGAATGTCCCCCAAATTGATAACTGCTTGGGTAACCATATAAAGTAATTGTTATTATTTAGATCTATTTAAAGGCTTATTAACAGTAGTTTCTGATTTCATCTGGGAGAGATGTAGCAAGAACATCACTTTGATCTATACAACAAGAAAAGTGCTGGACAAAATGTAAACTAACAGCTTTTCTAGAACCTATTAAAAAATTAGACTTAAAATGGGCAAACAACTGACATGACAAAAACATGACTAGATAATTTTGTACCCAGAATAGATGCCATTGAATGCCATTTAAGGTATGTATTTGTGTATGCTCAGTCACTTAGTTTTTTTTTTTTGTTTTTTTTTTTTTAGTCACTTAGTTTTGTCTGACTCTTTTGACCCTATGGACCATAGCCTGCCAGGCTCCTCTGTCCATGGGATTTCCCAAGCAAGAATATTGAAGTGGGTTGCCATTTCCTTCTCCAGGGGATCTTCCCAACCCAGGAATTGAACCCATATTTCCTGACTCTCCTGCACTGGCAGGTGAATTTTTAAAAATTTATTTATTTTTAATTGAAGGATAATTGCTTTACAATATTATGTTTCCTTCTGCCATGCATCAACATGAATCAGCCATAGGTATACATATGTTCCCTCCCTCTTAGCCCTCCCTCCCACCTCCCATCCCATCACATTCCTCTAGATTGTCACAGAGCAGCAGTCTGAGCTCCTTGAGTCATACAGAAAATTCCCACTAACTATCAATTTCACATATGGTAATATATATGTTTTCATGCTACATTCCATGCTCTCCATTTGTCCCAACCTCTCCTTCCTTCCCTGCGTCTGCAAGTCTGTTCTCTATGTCCACATCTCCACTGCTGCTGTGCAAATAGGTTCATCAGTACCGTCTTTCTAGATCTTATGTATATGCATTAATATATGATATTTGTTTTTCTCTTCCTGACTTACTTAACTCTGTATAATAGGCTCTAGGTTCATCCACCTCATTAGAACTGACTTAATGCCTTCCTTTTAATGCCTGAGTAATATTCCATTGTATATATGTACCACAGCTTCTTTATCCATTCATCTGTCAATGGACATCTATGTTGCTTCCATGTTCGAGCTATAGTAAATAGTGCTGCAATGAACACTGGGGTACATGTGTCTTTTTCAATTATGATTTTCTCAGAGTATATGCCCAGTAGTGGGATTGTTAAGTCATATGTTAATTTTATTCCTAGTTTTTTTAAGGAATCTCCATACTATCTTCCACAGTGACTGTATAAATTTACATTTCCACCAACAATGCAAAAGAGTTCCCTTTTCTCCACACTCTCTGCAGCATTTATTGCTTGTAGATCTTTAATGGCGGCCATTCTGACCAGTGTGAGGTGATATTTCATTCTAGTTGATTTGTATTCCTCTAATAATGAGTGTTGAGCATCCTTTCATGTGTTTATTAGCCATCTGTATGTCTTCTTTGGAGACATGTCTGTTTAGGTCTTCTGCCCATTTGTTGATTGGATTGTTTGTTTTCATGGTATTGAGTTGCATGAGCTGCTTATATATTTTGGAGATTAATCATTTGTCAGTTGTTCCAATTGCTATTATTTTCTCCCATTCTGAGGGTTGCCTTTTCACCCTGTTTATAGTTTCCTTTGCTGTGCAAAAGCTTTGAGTTTAATTAGGTCCCATTTGCTTATTTTTGTTTTTACTTCCATTACTCTAGGAGGTGGGTCATAGAGGATCTTGCTGTGATTTGTGTCATACATTATTCTGCCTATGTTTTCCTTTAAGAATTTTATAGTTTCTAGTCTTAAATTTAGGTCTTTAATCCATTTTCAGTTTATCTTTGTGTATGGTATAAGAAAGTGTTCTAATGTAGTTCTTTTACACACAGCTGTCCAGTTTACCCAGCACCACTTATTGAAGAGACTGTCTTTTCTTCATTGTATATTCTTGCCTTCTTTGTCAAAGATAAGTTACCCATAGGTGCATGGACTTATCTCTGGCCTTTCTATCTTGTTCCATGGGTCTGTATTTCTGTTTTTGTGTGGCAGGTGGGTTCTTTACCACTGAGTCATCTGAGTTAATCATATAAGCTATAGGAAGATCAAACTAGAAATATTTAGCCAACTGCTAAATACCAACTGTGTATTACCATGAGAGCATGAAGCCCTGGGGGCTTCAAGCATAAATGGATTCTCATCCCTTTGCATATTTTTTTCTCCCAGAAACCACACAAATAAGACTAAAGAGGATCCTTGGAAAGCTTTCCCATGTTTCTGGCTGGAGGAAAAAAGCAATAGCTACTGCCAATACTAACCTGGACCAATATCTTTCTCTCCTCCATCTGCATTTCAGAAAAAAATACCTTATCTTTAGGGTGGTGTACTAGTGGAAACTCATTCCAACTTTAGCGAGGGGAATGGAGACCACCATCAAAACCGCACCCATATTTGTGTCTCTATAGGCTTCCACATTTGGAGAAGGGATAGGAGTACCTGTGAATAACATAACTCAAATCCAAGTTCAAGATACTTCCCTAAAACTTAGACCTATAAAGAACATAAGAGAATGGCCCCTTTAACCACCTTCTCACTAGGCTGACAAATCTTGAGTAAACACAATGGTGGAGTGTAGCTAGAAGAATGGCAAAAGACAGACTATGGAAAGGAAAGCAAAAAAAGATCCAAAGCCAAGAGGAGTGATAAAAAAACAAGGTATCGCTAGAGGATTTTGAAATCTCTGGTGCCCATAGTAACAGCAAGTTTGCCTCTGATAACCATAGCAACAAATTTGAACTCTGGTAACCATAGCAACCAAAGCGACTTAGCAAATTTCAAACCTAGTCCAACTCCTGACTCTATCAACACAAGCGTCCACACTAAAGGCCCAGTAGAAGGAAAAACATGCTAATCTTGAAGTATAAAAAGTTTATTTCAATATCTACTATTCTATATTTTGTTGGATCATTGAAAAATTAAGAGTTCCAGAAAAACGTCTGCTTTATTGACTATGCCAAAGCTTTTGACTGTGTGGATCACAACAAACTGTGGAAAATTCTTAATGAGATGGGAATACCAGACCATCTGACCTGCCTCCTGAGAAATCAGTATGCAGGTCAAGAAGCAACAGTTAGAACTGGACATGGAACAACAAATTGGTTCCAAATCAGGAAAGGAGTACGTCAAAGCTGAATATTGTCAGCCTACTTATTTAACTTATATGCAGAGTACATCATGAAAAAGGCTGGGCTGGAGGAAGCACAAGCTGGAATCAAGATTGCTGGGAGAAATATCAATAACCTCAGATGCGCAGATGTCACCACCCCTATGGCAGAAAGCAAAGAAGAACTAAAGAGCCTCTTGATGAAAGTGAAAGAGGAGAGTGAAAAAGTTGGCTTCAAACTCAACATTCAGAAAACTAAGATCATGGCATCTGGTCCAATCACTTCATGGCAAATAGATGGGGAAACAATGGAAACACTGAGAGACTTTATTTTGGGGGGCTCCAAAATCACTGCAGATGGTGATTATGCCATGAAATTAAGAGACATTTGCTCCTTGGAAGGAAAGCTTTGATAAAACTAGGTAGCATATTAAAAAGCAGATAATACTTTGTGAACAATGGTCCATGTAGTCAAGGCTATGGTTCCAGTAGTCATGTATGGTTGTGAGAGTTGGACTATAAAGAAAGTTTAGTGTGGAAGAATCGATGCTTTTGAACTGTGGTGCTGTAGAAGACTCTTGAGAGTCCCTTGGACTGCAAGGAGATCCAACGAGTCCATCCTAAAGGAAATCAGTCCTGAATATTCATTGGAGGGACTGATGCTGAAGCTGAAACTCCCATACTTTGGTCACCTGATGCCAATAACTGACTCACTAGAAAAGACCCTGATGCTGGGAAAGATTGAAGACATGAGGAGAAGGGGCTGACAGACCATGAGATGGTTAGATGGCATCACTGACTCGATGGACATGAGTTTGAGTAAGCTCCGGGAGTTGGTGATGGACAGGGAAGGCTGGCGTGCTGCAGTCCATGTGGTCCCCAAGAGTCGGACACAACTGAGCGATTGAATTGAACTGAACTGACTATTCTGTACATGTTACTCTTTCAAAAAATTTTTTGTGACATAACAAAAATCATGAGAAAACACAGATTAAAGAGACAGAGAAATCATATGTAACAAAGTCAGATATGGCATTGCTGTTAGGATGATCAGCAAAGAAATTTAAAACAGCCATGATTAACATGTGGGCTTCCCTGGTGGCTCAGATGGTAAAGAATCTTTCTGCAATGTGGCAGTCCCGGTTTTGATCCCTGGGTTGGAAAGATCCCCTGGAGAAGGGAATGGCAACCCACTCCTATATTCTGCCTGGAGAATTCCATGGACAAAGGAGCCTGGCAGGCTACAGCTCATAGGATCACAAAGAATCAGACACGACTGAGTGATTCTCACTCACTCACTCATTATTAACATGTTTAAGCAGTTTCTCAAAGGGAAGAAACTTTGCTCACAGGGATTGTTTGGCAACATCCAGGAGTATATATGATTGCCATAGTGTGTGCTATTGGCTTCTAGTGGGTAGAAACCAAGGATGATGATAAACATCCTATTATACAGTGTACAGAATAGCACCTTACAATGGAATTATCTGGCTGAAAACCTACATTCCTCTGAGGTTGGGAAATCTTTTGTAGTGTCTGTACTTTTGTCTTTGTAGTGTCTGTACTTTCCAAAATTCCCTGGTAACTGAATTTGATTTGAGGCAAATTGTTTATGAAAGTGTTGTGAAAATAAAAAAAAAGACTTGAATAAAGCCATCTTTAAAATTAGCAAAAAAAAAAAAAAAAAACCTTGTGTTTAAAATTTTAATGAAGGTAATTCTCTGGCAGTCCAGTGATTAGGACTCTGCACTTTCATTGCCAAGGGCCTGGGTTCAATCCCTGGTCAGGGAACTAAGATCCCACAAGTTGCACGGTGTGGCGACAACAAACAAACAAAAACTTTAATGGAAAAAGTAGAATATATGGAAAAATAAATCAGTATTTTAAGTATAAAGACAGAAACTCTAAGAAAGAATAAAATAGAAAGCTAGAAATAAAAGACACAAAATCAGAAACTGCATTGTTTTTGATGGGCTTACCAGCAGACTTACTAGAGTTGAGAAAAGAATCACTAATCTTGAAGATGTGTTAATGAAAATTACCCAAACTGAAATACTAAGAGGAAAAAGAGGAGGAAAATAGTGCAGAATATGCAAGCACTGTGGGACAATAAGAATGAAGTTATAAACATGCCATTTGAGTTCTATAAGTACAAGAAAGAAAGCAAAACAGAAGACATATTTGACAAAATAATGACAGAATTTTCCAAAATTGCTAACAAACACTACAGACTCAAGAATTTCAGAGAACATCAAGCAGGATAAATATAAAACAAAATAAAAATACATACACACCTAAGCCTGTGATATTCACACTCCTAGAAACTAATAGCAAGGAGAAAATCTTGCAGTCAGCTCAGAGTGATATAAGGGGAACACATTGCCTACAGTAGAAAAGGAATAAGAATCATAAAAGACATCTTCAGAAACTATGAAAGCAAGACTGTATCTTTTAAGTGTTGAATGGGAAAAAACTTATAACCTAGTATTCTATTTATATACCAAGTGAAAATATCCTTCAAAATAAACCACTGTGTCCTAATTGACTTTCATAGAACTCTGTTTGAACAACAGATACATATTCTTCTTAAATAAATGTAAAACATTGATCAACATAGGCCCTATCCTGAGCCATAAAACAAACTTTAAAACATTTAAAAGAACAGAAATCATATGAAGTATGTTCTCTGGCCATAACACGATTTAACTAGGATCAATAACAGAAAGACATCTGGGAAAACTCTGGTGTTGTTGCTAAGTCATGCCTGACTCTTGCGACCCCATGGACAGTAGTCCACCAGGCTCCTCTGCCCATGGGATTCTCCAGGAAAGAACACTGGAGTGGGTTGCCATTTCCCTCTCCAGGGGATCTTCCCAATCCAGGAATCAAACCCGGGTCTCCTGAATTGCAGGCAGATGCTTTACCAACTGAGCTATGAGGAAAGTCCTACATATTTGAAAATTAAACCTTTACATATTTGGAAACCTCTACATATTTGGAAATAAACACATGAGCAAAAAAGAAAGTCTCCAGAGAAATTAAATTATATTTTCAACTAAATGAAAATTAAGATACAATATATAAAATTTTGTGATATTCAGCTAAGGCTCTGCTTACAGGAAAATTAAATCCATGTATTATGGCTCAGTGGGTAAAGGATCTGGGAGACACAGTAGATGCGAGTTCAATCCCTGGATCAAGAAGAATTCCTTCTCCCCTGGAAATGGCAACCCACTCCAGTACACTTTGCTTGGGAAATCCCAGGGACAGAAGAACGTGGCTGGCTCCTCCACAGGGTCGCAAAGAGTCAAAAACAACTAAGTTACAAAGCACAAGATTATAAAATAAGAAATATCTAAAATTAATAGGATAAAGTTCTATCTTAACTACACTAAGAAAAGTAAACCTAAAGCAAGCAGAATAAAATAAAAATTAAAACACAAAATTTTATTTATTTTTTAAAATTAATTAATTTATTTTAATTGGAGGCTAATTACTTTACAATATTGTGGTGGTTTTTGCCAAGAACACAAAATTTTAAATGAGAAAACAACAGAACAAATCAACCTAAAAAAGGCTGGTTTTGTGAACAGGGCAATAAAATTGATAAACTTCTAGCGAGGGTGAGATTAAGAGAGAGAGAGGTTACCTTAATATTTGTTTCTGTATATTTGAAAGTTGCTCAGTCGTGTTTGACTCTTTAAGACCCCATTGACTATAGAGTCCATGGAATTCTCCAGCCCAGAATACTAGAATAAGTAGCCTTTCCCTTATCCACGGGATCTTCCCAACCCAGGGATTGAACCCAGGTCTCCCACATTGCAGGCGGATTCTTTACCAGTTGAGCCACCAGGGAAGCCCAAGAATACTGGAGTGGCTAGCCTATCCCTGCATTGCAGGCAGATTCTTCACCTACTGAGCTATCAGGGAATCCCCCTTGTTTCTATATAGGTAAGGTCTTTTTCCCTTTAGCTTCTTTCAGGAATTTTTCTTTATCTTTGCATTTCTGTTGAAAATAATATACCTAGGTGCAGTTTTTTGAAATTATCCTACCTGGTGTTCACAGAACTTCTTGGATCTGTGATTTGGTGTTTGATATTCGGTTCAGTTCAGTTCAGTCGCTCAGTAATGTCTGACTCTTTGCGACCCCATGGACTGCAACATGCCAGGTCTCCCTGTTCATCACCAACTCCCGGAGTTTACCCAAACTCATGTCCATTGAGTCGGTGATGCCATCCAACCATCTCATCCTCTGTCGTCCCCTTCTTCTCCCGCCTTCAATCTTCCCCAGCATCAGGGTCTTTTCAAATGAGTCAGCTCTTTGTATCTAGGTGTTTGATATTAGTTTGGGGAAAATTCTCAGTCGTTATTGTTTCAAATATTTCTTCTATTTCTTTTTCTCATTCTTCTTCTGGTATTCCCATTACACTAATTTACAACTTTTATAGTTGTTCCTATGTCCTTGGATATTCTGGGTTTCTTTTTCAGTCCCTGTTCTCTGCTTTATGAGAACTGTATTGATATATTCTCTAGCTCAGATATTCTTTCCTCATCTATTCCAGTGTACTAACAGGCCCATTAAAAGCATTCCTCATTTCAGTCATAGTGTTTCTATCTCTGGCATTTTTATTTTGTTTTATCCTCAGGATTTCCATCTCTCTGCTTACATTGCCCATCTGTTTTTGTATGCTATCTACTTTATCCATTAGAGCCCTTAGCATATTATTTGTTTTAAATTAATATAAATTTAAATTAAATTAGCATTATAATTGTTTTAAATTCCAGTTTGACAATTCCAACATCCCTGCCATGTCTGATTTTGATGTTTACGCTGTCTTTTTTAATTGTATTTTTTGCCTTTTAGTATGCCTTGCAATTTTTTCTTGATAGCTATATATGATCTCCATAAAAGAAATTGCTATAAATAAGCCTTTCATAGTGAGATGGTGAGATATGGGAGGAAAGGAAGTTTTCTACATTCTTATTATTAGGTCTCAGTCTATTAGTGAGTCTATGCTTCTGGAATGTGAACTTCACAAGTGTTGCTTAAAAATCCAACCCCCACCCCCCACCACCAACTGGGACAGATGGCTAGAGAAGGTTGGGGCTGTTTTTCCCTTTCTCCCACATGGAAGGCTAGCGCCATCTGGAGTTGAGTGTTTCTCTCCTCGAGGTTAGTTAGGCTCTGATAACAACCCAGCTCTAGTTATAATAATAACTAGAAGTTAGGTTCTAGTTAAACTAGTTTCTCCTCAGGGCATTCCTTGTTAAGAAGAGCAGAATTTTCTTGCATATTTCAAAATGTTTTTTTCAAAATTTTCTTCCCCCTGCTGGAATCACAATGGAATTTTTCTCTAATATTTACTGTTGGAACCCAATCAAGCTCCTGGAGATATATTTTACAATATTGTTGCCCCTATGACTGGGTTCCCTGGAATTTTTGACTCTTAAACTTTGTTTTTGCTGAGGTTTCAATCAATTACAGTTCAAGTTTTCCCACCTCAGCACTGGTTCCCATGGCAGTTTTTGCTTGTGAGTCTCTACTCTGGTAAACAATGACTCCCTGTATCTGTTTTTCTCTCCAATCTTGTGTTCAGTGGTTTGTTCTGTGTCCTCCCTTCTCTTATGGATCCAAGAAGAGTTAAAGTTTTTATTTGTTGTTAGGATATAGTGGCAAATTTCCAAGCTCCTTACATATACAACAGCTCTAATTCTATGTATTTTTATTGGGAGTTTAATTTATTTACCTTTAATATAATTGCTGATAGAAAAGGACTTTGTATTGCCATATTATCAGGTTTTTTTTCATATGACTTACATCATTTTTATTTCATCTCTTATTGCTTTCATTTCCTTTTGTCTATATTTTACAGGTATTTTCTTTGTGGTTAACAGGGAGGTTACATAAAATGTCCTAAGATTAAAATAATATATTTTGGACTGATACCAACTTAAATTCAACCACATGCAAAAATCTATTCCTTTACAACACTGCTCACCCTCTGCCACTTCTGTTACTGATGTCACAAATTACATCTTTAGTGTGGACCCATAAACATATTCTATGAGGCCACCATCACCCTAATTCCAAAACCAGACAAAGATGTCACAAAAAAAGAAAACTACAGGCCAATATCACTGAGGAACATAGATGCAAAAATCCTTAACAAAATTCTAGCAAACAGAATCCAACAACATATTAAAAAAATCATACACCATGACCAAGTGGGCTTTATCCCAGGAATGCAAGGGTTCTTTAATATCTACAAATCAATCAATGTAATACAGCACAGTAACAAATTGAAAGATAAAAACCATATGATCATCTCAATAGATGCAGAGAAAGCCTTTGACAAAATTCAACACCCATTTATGATAAAAACTCTCCAGAAAGCAGGAATAGAAGGAACATACCTCAACATAATAAAAGCTATATATGACAAACCCACAGCAAGCATTACCCTCAATGGTGAAAAATTGAAAGCATTTCCCCTAAACTCAGGAACAAGACAAGGATGCCCACTCTCACCACTACTATTCAACATAGTGTTGGAAGTTTTGGCCACAGCAATCAGAGCAGAAAAAGAAGTAAAAGGAATCCAGATAGGAAAAGAAGTGAAACTCTCGCTGTTTGCAGATGACATGATCCTCTACATAGAAAACCCTAAAGACTCTACCAGAAAATTACTAGAGCTAATCAACGAATATAGTAAAGTTGCAGGATATAAAATTAACACACAGAAATCCCTTGCATTCCTATACACTAACAATGAGAAAACAGAAAGAGAAATTAAGGAAACAATTCCATTCACCATTGCAACAAAAAGAATAAAATACTTAGGAGTATATCTACCTAAAGAAACAAAAGACCTATACATAGAAAACTATAAAACACTGATGAAAGAAATCAAAAAGGACACAAACAGATGGAGAAACATACTGTGTTCATGGATTGGAAGAATCAATATTGTCAAAATGGCTATTCTACCCAAAGCAATCTATAGATTCAATGCAATCCCTATCAAGCTACCAATGGTATTTTTCATAGAACTAGAACAAATAATTTCACAATTTGTACGGAAATACAAAAAACTTTGAATAGCCAAAGTAATCTTGAGAATGAACAATGGAACTATAGGAAACAACCTGCCTGACTTCAGACTATACTACAGAGCCACAGTCATCAAGACAGTATGGTACTGGCACAAAGACAGAAATATAGATCAATGGAACAGAATAGAAAGCCCAGAGATAAATCCACGAACCTATGGACACCTTATCTTCGACAAAGGAGGCAAAGATATACAATGGAAAAAAGACAACCTCTTTAACAAATGGTGCTGGGAAAGCTGGTCAACCACTTGTAAAAGAATGAAACTAGAACACTTTCTAACACCATACACAAAAATGAACTCAAAATGGATTAAAGATCTAAAAGTAATACCAGAAACTATAAAACTCCTAGAGGAGAACATAGGCAAAACACTCTCCGACATAAATCACAGCAGGATCCTCTATGACCCACCTTCCAGAATATTGGAAATAAAAGCAAAAATAAACAAATAGGACCTAAAGAAACTTAAAAGCTTTTGCACAACAAAGGAAACTATAAGCAAGGTGAAAAGACAGCCCTCAGATTGGGAGAAAATAATGGCAAACGAAGCAACAGACAAAGGATAATCTCAAAAATATACAAGCAACTCCTGCAGCTCAATTCCAGAAAAATAAAAGACCCAGTCAGAAAATGGGCCAAAAATCTAAACAGACATTTCTCCAAAGAAGACATACAGATGTCTAACAAACACATGAAAAGATGCTCGACATCACTCGTTATCAGAGAAATGCAAATCAAAACCACAATGAGGTACCGTTTCACACCAGTCAGGATGGTGTGCTATCCAAAAGTGCTGAAGTCAGGATGGCTGCTATCCAAAAGTCTACAAGCAATAAATGCTGAAGAGGGTGTGGAGAAAAGGGAACCCTCTTACACTGTTGGTGGGAATGTAAACTAGTACAGCCACTATGGAGCCCAGTGTGGAGATTCCTTAAAAAAAACTGGAAATAAAACTGCCATATGACCCAGCAATCCCACTCCTGGGCATACACACTGAGGGAACCAGAACTGAAAGAAACACGTGTACCCCTGTGTTCATCACAGCACTGTTTATAATAGCTAGGACATGGAAGCAACCTAGATGCCCATCAGCAGACGAATGGATCAGGAAGCTGTGGTACATATACACAATGGAATATTACTCAGCCATTAAAAAGAATACATTTGAATCAGTTCTAATGAGGTGGATGAAACTGGAGCCTATTATACAGCGTGAAGTAAGCCAGAAAGAAAAACACCAATACAGTATACTAATGCTTATATATGGAATTTAGAAAGATGGTAATGATAACCCTATGTGCAAAACAGGAAAAGAGTCACAGATGTATAGAACAGACTTTTGGACCCTGTGGGAGAAGGCGAGGGTGGGATGATCTGAGAGAATAGCATTGAAACATGTATATTATCAATTGTGAAATAGATCACCAGTCCAGGTTTGATGCATAAGACAAGTGCTCAGGGCTGGTGCACTAGGATAACCCAGAGGGATGGGATAGGGAGGGAGGTGGGAGGGGGGTTCAGGATGTGGAACACATGTAAATCCATGGCTGATTCATGTCAATGTATAGCAAAAACCACTACAGTATTTTAAAGTAATTAGCCTCTAACTAATATAAATAAATGAAAAAAAATTAAAATATTAAAAAAAGAAAACTAATATAATATTTTGTTTTGTTAAAAGCAAAAAAAAAAGAAAGAAAGAAAGAAAGAAAGAAACCATATGATTATCTCAGTAGATGCAGAGAAAGCCTTGCACAAAATTCAACATCAATTTATGATAGAAACCAGAAATAGTAAGCAGGAATAGAAGGAACATACCTCAACATAATTAAAGGTATATATGACAAACCCACAGCAAGCATTATCCTCAGTGGTGAAAAATTGAAAGCATTTCCCCTAAACTCAGGAACAAGACACGGGTGCCCACTCTCACCACCACTCTTCAACATAGTTTTGGAAGTTTTGGCCACAGCAATCAGAGGAGAAAAAGAAATAAAAAGAATATTGGAAAAAGTTTCAGGATAAAAAATCAACACACAGAAATCCCTTGCATTCCTATACACTAACAATGAGAAAATAGAAAGAGAAATTAAGGAAACAATTCCATTCACCATTGCAACGAAAAGAATAAAATACTTAGGAATAAATCAATCTAAATAAATAAAAGACCTATATATAGAAAATTATAAAACACTGATGCAAGAAATCACAGATGACAAAAATAGATGGAGAAATTTACCATGTTCATGGATCGGTATAAAATAAGGTATTTACAGCTGCAATCTATAGGGAGTGAAATTGTGATTCCTTTAAATTTATTTTTGGTTGTCTGTATTTATTAGTTTTCTTAAAAGGTACATTTACTGTTTCAAAAAAAAAAAAAACAAAAAGGAATTACCTGTTATGAGTTTAATCAGTTTTATGGCTGAGTAATATTCCATTGTGTATATATACACCACATCTTCCAGCTGTCAATGAACACTTATATTGTTTCCATGCCTTGGCTATTGTAAATAGTAGTTCTATGAACATTGGAGTGCATGTATCTTTTCAAATTATACTTTTGTCTTTTTGAGATATATGACCAAGAGTGAGAATGATGTATCATACAGTCTAACAATATTTTTAGTTTCTTAAGGAACTGCCATATTGTTTTTCATAATGGCTGCACAAGTATACATTCCCACCAACAATGTATAAGGGTTTACTTTTCTCCATACCCTCTCCATAATTTATTATTTGTAATTCTTTGATATCCTTTCTTACTGGTGTGAGGTGATACCTGTCTGTGGTTTTGAATTGCATTTCTCTAATAATTGACAACACTGAGCATCTTTACACATGCCTATTGGCTATGTCTTCTTTGGATAAATGTCTATTTAAGTCTCCTGCCCATTTTTTTGATTGGGTTGTTTTTTGAAAAATTGGTCTTTTGAAAAGATTGGTTAACTTTTGAAAGGATTTTGTTTTTTGAAAATTTGTTTTTTTTGAAAGGATTGGTCTTAACTGGTAGAATGCTTTAAAAACAAAATCTGTTGTATTCCTTTAAGCTACAGGAACTCAGGCTGCCATCTTTAAGACTTCAGATACACTAGGAAGGTAGAGATGGACAAGGGTAGGTTAAAACACCAAACACTCCTATTGGGTTTTAGGCGACTTTTTCTTTATTAAACACTTGGTTGGTTGCTGTAAACCTTTCATTATTTTACAGATTTCTGGTAAAATTGAGTATGATATGTTTTGTCAGGTTTCTTGGTGTTTCTGTGGAGAGGCAGTCTCTCAGTGCTCCCTACTCCACTACTTTCACAGAAATTCACCCTTTCGTTTATTTTTATAATTTTGCTTAAATAGAATTCTTGCTTGACTGTCTTTCCCTTTCAATACTTGAATATGTTATCCTATTGCATTCTAACTTTCATGGTTTTTGAGGAGAAATCAGCTGTTAATCTTCTTTAACACCACTTGTAAATGATGATTTTCTTCATTCTTGTTTCTTTCAAGATACGCTTTCTCTGTCTTTGTCTTTCCAGAGTTAAATTTCATGGTACCTAAGTGTAAATGTCTTTGAATTTATCTTACTTGGATTTCGTTGAGCTTCTTGGTTGTATGGTTTACAATTTTCAAACTTTAGATGCTCTTGCCCAATATTTCTTCATATATTCTTTGTGCACCTTTCTCTCTCTCCTTGTATAGACAGTTGGCTTTTGTTGATACACTTGATGATGGTTCACAGATCTTTTTGGCTCTGTTCAATTTTTTTTTCTTGTTTTATATTTCTGCTCCTCAGACAATTCCAATTTTTACCTATCTTCAAATTTGCCTATTTTCTCTTATGCCATCTCAAATTTTCTGTGGAGCCAATCTAGTAAGCTTTTCATTTCAGGTATTATACTTTCCAATACTAGAATTTCCATTTGATTTTCTTTTACAACTTATGTCTCTGTATTGATATTCTCCATTAAATGAGGCATTCTTGTTTAATATTTCATTTTATAAGCATGTTTTAAAGTGAATTTGTAAAGACTACCCTGAAATATTTTTCTCCTTGGTCCACCATCTAGATCCCTCAAAGGCAACTTCTATTGTATGCCTGTCTCCCAAGTGTATGTATTATATTTACATGTGTCTTTGAATTTCTCATTATTTTGTTAAAATAGGCATCTTGATATGATATTATATATAGCAACTCTGAATATCATCACTTGGGTTTGTTGTTTGTTTGGTTATTTGTTTATTAGCTTAATAACTTGTCTGCAGTAACTCTACTAAATCTACTCCTGCTGCATGTAGCCTCTGATGGCCCAGCTCAGATTTTCCCACTTACTATCTTTTAGTCTGTTACATTTTATCCTTTATTCTGACTTCCTAGACTTTGACCTTGAATCGGCATCACCTTTCATTGGGAATAGGTTGTGTTTATGTATCCGTAGTAAGTTAATTTTTTCTAGCCATTTATGGTTGGATATGTGTGGAGCCTGAAGGCTGCTCTCACAGTTCAGGGAGTTGATATACTTTTGGCACATATTCATCCAGGAATTTATAGTGTTTACGTACCCTGTCTGATCACTACTAGTTTCTGATGAGAAATCTGCTATCAATTGTTTTTCGCCTGTGTATAATGATTCATTTCTCTCTGACTGCTATCTAATTTTTTGCCTTTACTTTCTACAAGATTATCTCTGATTTGTCATGGCATATGTTTCTGTTTATTCAGTTTGTAGTTCACTCAAATTCTTGAATCTATAGGTTTACATATTTCAGCAAATATGTAAAAATTTTAGTCTTTATTTCTTTGAGTATTTTGCAGTCCCACTCTCTATAGTTTCTCTATCTGAGCATCAGATGACAAGAATATTAGATTTGTTTTTATAGTTCCACAGTTTTCTGAGGCCTTTTTTTTTTTTAATCCATTTTTTCTTCTGTTGCCCAGTTTGGGAAAATTCTGTTTATGTAGCCTCAAGTTCACTGACTTTCCCCCTCCATTCTTGTGTGCAGCCCATTTATTGAGTTTTAGAAATTCATTATTGTATTTTCAGTTCTAAAATTTTCATTTATTTCTTCTTTATATCTTCTATTTCTCTGCTGAATCTGTTTTCTTTTGTTTCAAAAATGTTTGTCATTGCTTGTTGAATCATTTTTATCCTTTTAAAATTTGTGTCAGATAATGCTAACATTTGGGTTATTTCAGTGTTGGCATGTGTTAATTGTTTTTTCTTAATCATGATGAGATCTCACTCTTCTTTTCTGTATCATGTGATTTTCTATTGAAATATGAATATTTGGGTATTATAGCACTGGGTCTTATTTCAATCTTGTATTTATAATAGGCCTCCTCTGTCACCACTGCAGTGAAATAAGGGCAAGATGTTGCCTTTTTACTACATGTGAGACAAGTCCAGGTTTCCCACTTGGCTGCCACTAAAATCTGGGGGAGAAGAGGATCCTTATTCCAATTGAGAGTGGTGGGAAATCAAGTTCCCTACTATGTCTCCGCTAATACCACCCTAGCAAAGAGTTATAAGGATGACTCATTACACTGCCCTACTGTGCCTCTACTAACTCCATGGAAAGAGTTGGCCTAATTACTTCTGAGAGATGGTTAAAGTCATGAAATCCCTTTAGGTCTCCTCTGACACAACCTCAATGAGGAGGATAGAATTATCTCATAATCACTGGGTGGGGCTAGTGCAGCAGGCTCCCCACATGATTACCACTGACACTGTAAGTATGGGATCTTCATACTGATCAGTGAGACTAAAGTCTCTGATCCCCAGTGGGTCTGCTCTAATACCATCCATAATGAGTG
This sequence comes from Cervus canadensis, assembly GCF_019320065.1. Lineage (NCBI taxonomy): Eukaryota > Metazoa > Chordata > Mammalia > Artiodactyla > Cervidae > Cervus > Cervus canadensis. The sequence continues at coordinate 34,480,113 of NC_057419.1, forward strand.
GTTAGAGTGCCTCATTATTGCCTGGTAAATGTGGAAGTCTAGGCTCTCCATTCAGTCTGTTCTAGAGAGGGTGGTGATGGGATTGCAGCTTTTTTTTAATGTGTTAGGATACAGTAGAGTGATTGTTTTCTAAAAGTTGTCTGTCTTGCTAGGCTGCTGTTTTCCTCATATTTTGACTAGAGGGAATAGGTTTATCTGGAATTTTTATGTTTGTTCTCACTACATTTTCCAGGTTTCTGGTATTACCAGTACCAAAGGAGGTATAAGTCAGAAATAAAACAGAGAGAATTCACTTTCATGTTGTTCCACAGGTCCTGGGGTCCCTTGCCAGTCTGCCCTATTTTCTGACTTTACATAATTCTTTCTGATTGTCTAATTGTAATGTCCAGGCTTTTAAAGCTGAACTTAGAGGCAAAAATATGGAAAAATAAGTATACTCCATCCATTCTGAAGCAGAAATCTCTGTACAATATAGTTGTAAGAAGTATGAATGAGGAAATGACTGAAGGGAAAGGTAATAGTGGTAAATTTAAGAGCCTGAGGAGAATGGTTCTATTCTTATTGAAAGGTTATATATGATATAGCATAAGTTGTTTATGCACATGTATGTATATTTACATGTACATACGCATACAGGAGTTGTATTCAAATTTTAAGTTTTTCCTTGATGTTGTATGACTGCAGCTGCTTTTATTTTTCTTCAGTTTAATTATATTTTCTTCTTTTTGCTTATCTTTATTCACTAATTTTAATACAGAAGCTCTAGTATTTGTGAAATGAAAAAGTAAACAAGAAAAGTGCTTAAAGCATTAGATGACTCAGTGCATTTAATAAGTATAACAAATGTTGTAATACTCAGTATAGGACATAGTGTGAAGAACTGGGCAGTTCTGTCCCAGCCTACATTAGTACAATTTGTCTCATGATATGAAGGGCTACTTATCAGCAATGTTTACATTTTTTGACGGTAACATTCTATGTTAATGTTAATTAGCATTCTATGTTAATTCTATGACATTAACATCAAATTTTACTTGTAGAAATATTTGTATTGTAGTATGATTTCCTACCACACTGTCTCACAAGAATTATTAGAATTATAATTGACACTGAGTTGTCTTGAGTAAGTATTATATGTAAGGAATTCATGTGGAAATATCCAGTAGCCAGTTGGATATGTGAGCCTGGAGCCTCAGAATCTTCCAAAGAATACCAATCAAATGCTGTTTCTGTGCTCTGGCCTCTGCGAATATTACAGATTTATGCTCTTGATGTTTGCTTATTTGGGGTTGGTGAATGAGAAGCCAGACATCCTGGAATGTGAAGTCAAGTGGACCTTAGGAAGCATCACTACGAACAAAGCTAGTGGAGGTGATGGAATTCCAGTTGAGCTATTTCAAATCCTGAAAGATGATGCTGTGAAAGTGCTGCACTCAATATGCCAGCAAATTTGGAAAACTCAGCAGTGGTCACAGGACTGGAAAAGGTCCATTTTCATTCCAGTCCCTAAGAAAGGCAATGCCAAAGAATGCTCACACTACTGCACAATTGCATTCATCTCACACGCTAGTAAACTAATGCTCAAAATTCTCCAAGCCAGTCTTCAACAATACATGAACCATGAACTTCCAGATGTTCAAGCTGGATTTAGAAAAGTCAGAGGAACCATAGATTAAATTGCCAATATCTGCTGGATCATCAAAAAGGCAAGAGAGTTCCAGAAAAACATCTATTTCTGCTTTATTGACTATGCCAAAGACTTTGACTGTGTGGATCACAATAAACTGTGGAAAATTCTGAAAGAAATGGGCATACCAGACCACCTGACCTGCCTCTTGAGAAACCTGTATGCAGGTCAGGAAGAAACAGTTAGAACTGGACATGGAACAACAGACTGGTTCCAAATAGGAAAAGGAATACGTCAAGGCTGTATATTGTCACTGTGCTTATTTAACTTATATGCAGAGTACATCATGAGAAAGGCTGGGCTGGATGAAGCACAAGCTGGAATCAAGATTGCCGGGAGAAATATCAGTAACCTCAGATATGCAGATGACACCACCCTTATGGCAGAAAGTGAGGAAGAACTAAAGAGCCTCTTGATGAAAGTGAAAGAGGAGAGTGAAAATGTTGGCTTAAAGCTCAACCTTCAGAAAACTAAGATCATGGCATCCAGTCCCATCACTTCATGGCATATAGATGGGGAAACAGTGGAAACAGTGTCAGACTTTATTTTTTGGGGCTCCAAAATCACTGCAGATGGTGACTGCAGCCATGAAATTAAAAGATGCTTACTCCTTGGAAGGAAAGTTATGACCAACCTAGATAGCATATTAAAAAGCAGAGACATTACTTTGCCAACAAAGGTCCATCTTATCAAGGCTATGGTTTTTACAGTGGTCATGTATGGATGTGAGAGATCGACTGTAAAGAAAGCTGAGTGCCGAAAAATTGATGGTTTTGAACCGTGGTGTTGGAGAAGACTCTTGAGAGTCTTGTGGACTTCAAGGAGATCCAACCACATCCTAAAGGAGATCAGTCTTGGGTGTTCATTGGAAGGACTGATGTTGAAGCTGAAACTCCAATACTTTGGCCACCTGATGTGAAGAGCTGACTCATTGGAAAAGACCTTGATGCTGTGCAAGATTGAGGGCAGGAGGAGAAGGGGATGACAGAGGATGAGATGGTTGGATGGCATCACCGACTCAATGGACATGGGTTTGGGTATACTCCAGCAGTTGGTGATGGACATCAAGGCCTGGTGTGCTGCGGTTGATGGGGTTGCAAAGAGTCGGACACAACCGAGTGACTGAGCTGAACTGAACTGAATGAGAAGAGTTTTGAATGAGTCAGGGTTTATGAATCCATCCGTGTTTTCTTGCTTATGCTTTTCTTCCTGTTTTCTTTTGTGCCTTATGATTGAGGAACTAATCTCGACCATGGAAAGGGCCTTTGGAGTTTCTTCAGTCTCCCTTCAATACACATCAAACATAACCCAAACTATAACCCAGAGTAGTATGCACATGAATTTTTGACAAATATCTTGGCACAGAGTATTCCAAGATCTGATATGTTAATGGGCTTCCCAGGAGGTGCTAGTGGTAAAGAACCCACCTGCCAATGCAGGAGACATAAGGGACGCGGGTTCAACCCCTGGGTTGGGAAGGTACCCTGGAGGAGGGCATGGCAACCCACTCCAGTATTCTTCCCTGGAGAATACCATGGACAGAGGAGCCTGGTGGACTACAGTCCACAGAGTTGCAAAGAGTCAGACAAGACTGAAGTGACTTAGCAGACATGGATGATACACTAATATTTTGTTAATAACTCACTAACTCTCGTTAGTTCATTTATAATTTAACAATGTCATTTGGTGTAAGTTAAAAAAAGACACCACTAAGGATGGAACTATTATGAACAGTAAATACATCAGTCTAGAGGAGTAGGTGTTTTTGAAGATCGGTTTATCCAATGACACGTAAATGCCATCATATACAGACAACTGCTCTCAGTAAGCGGGTATAACATATTACAGCCAAATTTCCTCTTTGCAAATACATGGGGTTCATTTTTCTTTTCCTCTTCCACATTCCCCTCCTTCTGCTTACTTCTTCTTTTACATTTCAACAATGAGATCACCTAAACCAACTCTGGAATATCCATAAGATGTAATAGTACTCAGCAATAAAGGGGAAAAGAATATCAGTGCACACAACAATGTGTATGAATCTCAAAACCATTTGCTGAGTGGAAAAAGACAAACACCTAAGAGGACAAACCACTCATTAAAAGTTCTAGCAATAGCAGAACTAAGCTACAGAAATAGAAAGCTGACCAGTGTTTGCCAGTGAGGGATGAAGGAGCAGATGGATTGACAAGAGACATGAGAAAACATCTAGAGTGAGGATAATGTTCAATGTATTGATAAGAGGTTGGGGTTACATAGGTGTACGCAATTGTCAAAATTCAGTGAATGGTGCAGTTAGGGTTTGTGAATTTTACTCTGTGTAAATTTTACCTCAACAAGGAAAAGAAGGGGGCTTCCCTGGTGGCTCAGTGGTAGAGAATCCACCTGCCAATGCAGGAGACACGAGCTTGATCCCTGGTTTGGGAAGGTCTCACACACCATGGAACAGCTAAGCCCATGTGCCACAGCTACTGAGCCCATGCCCTGCAACTACTGAAGCCTGTGCCCTGCAACAAGAGAAACCACCGCAATGAGAAGCCTGTGCACTGCAACGAGAGTAGCCACCGCTTGCTGCAACTGGAGAAGGCCTACCTGTAGCAACAAAGACCCAATGCAGCCATAAAATAAATAAATAGCTTTAAAATGTACCACAGTTCATTAAAAAAAAAATAAGAAAAGAAAAGAAAAATGGAACCACCGTAAACAAATATTAAACTCCAGTTAATCATTTGGTGCTGAATTATCTAGGGTTGGGAAGTACTGTTGCTTATAGCTCACTTTAAAATGCATCTGGAATAAAACATGAATTGCTGGATAGATTAATGGATGGACAAAGATACATGTGTGATTAAGGAAGGGTAGAAAACCGCTAATGTTGTAGTCTCTGAGTGGTGATCACATGGATTTTCACTGTACAACCTGGTAGACATTTCTGGAAGTTTGATGGATTTCACAACAAAATATCAGGAAAAATGGACTCATACTAAGCATAAATTTGTACACACCTTTATTCACTTTTAGTACAGCTTGAGCATCACTTCACTTCATTGTATATGCTACTACAACCTTTTAAATGGAGTTTAATAAAATACATTTTATAGGCATCCTGCCATTTCTGCCTTGTGGTATGTCTTAATAATTTTGTTGGTCATTACTGTGGTAAATAGGATGGGAGTGAAAACTTTGTTTTTGTGAAAAATTATCACCTTTAGAACCATTTCCTTGACACATATCTTCAGGGCCAGAACATACACCAAGTTTTCAGGTGGGAGTACATATTTCCTAGAGCAACTCCAGGGCAGTTCATATCAATTTGCATTTCTACCAACAGGATGTGAGATGGTCAATTCTTAAGCCAGTAAGCAATGCGAAGGAATACTCTCTATTTTTCACTTGTTTAAGTACCTCTTTGTTGGAACTCTTGATTAGACATCCAAGAGGCAATGCTGAGCAGTCAATTCAATATGAGCCTGAATTTTAGGGATAAGACTGGACTTGAAATATTAATGTGTGATTCTTCTATTTGTGGGTGGGATTAAAGTGATGGAACTGTGTATGATTCTGCAGGAGGTGAGCATAGGTAGGGAAGAGAAGAAATCTGAGTCAAAATCTAGAGCACTTTAATGCAGAGAGGTCAAGAAGTCACCGAGAAACTCACCAGGACACTGAAAAGTAGCAGACCCTGAGGCAGAATGACAACCAAGGGACAGAAATATCCTATGAACCAAGTGAAGAAAGTATTGAAGGGAGGAAGAAGTGATCAACAGTGCCAAATGCTACTGATCAGTTAAGTAATATCAATACTGAGATATGATCACTAGATTTAGCAATGTGCATGTCCTTGGGGACCTTGAGAAGAGCCAGTTCATTGGATTGTTAGGAACAAAAGATCGATTGAGATGGTTCGAGAGAAAATGGGAATAGAGAAAGTAGAGCTATCAAAAATAAATAATGACATTTTATGGGAGCTTTGCTGTAAAGGGAAAATAGATGATGATTCTATAGATGGAGGGCATTGTGCAGTTAAGGTGGGGCTTTTGTTTCTTTCTTTCTTGTTTTGTTTTTTAAGATGGGGGACTTTGCAGAATGTTTATGTCCTTGTGGGAATCATCCACCCAAGAAGGGCAAGTTGGTGATGTGGCTGAGAGCAGTGGGAGCATTGCTGAGGTCATCCATTTACTCACCAAAAGGGGTAGAAAGTACTGCCCAACTGCAGGGTTTTGATAACTGTGTGGACAGTTCATTCATAGTGACAAAAGGGAAGGCAGAGCATATAGTCTCAGACTCAGGTAGATGGAAAATTTCGTGAGATCTTTCCTTCCATGGTTCTCAATGTTATCAACCCAGACTGTGGCTGTTTCAGTAGTGGATTGAAGTTTGAAGAAGGAGGATAAGATGTGAACTGCAATGTCTAAGATGGAGTGAGTAGACTGGGGAAGTATATGAGTTTGCGTCAAAAACCCCTACCATATCTCTGAAACTGTTCTAGGCACAGGAAGTACAGTCATGTGAATGCACATGTGGAACTCATATTCACTCATGAGCATTTGTTTGGCAACAAGGTGGACCTTGTGCCTGGTACTCTCAACCGAGGCTAGGGCAGAAGATGCATATTCTGGTCCAAACACAGGCCTTGGTCCCCCAAAAGGGAACAAAGCTGGCACAAGGATGAAGGATGAGCTGGAAGTTTGTTGGGCCACTCAGAAGCCTAGTGGCTCACTTTTTTCCAGTTAATGGTTAATGTATTTTCCTCCCCAAAGTCAACCCCACTCCATCAGACACTACACTAAGGTTGGCGTCAAGTGACTGCTTCTCACCCTCCTACTCTTTCTGGCTTCTGGTTTCTATGGCGATGCCACCAGAAGCTCTGCTATCTCAGTGAAAATGAGCAGGAACTTGTGAATGTAGAGGGGGATATTGAGAGGGAGGAGGGATTTCTTGCAGGTGACAATGACCTAATACTCTTAGAGCCTTTGGTGATTAACAGCTTAATGCCACCCTCACTGCCTCCCCCCTGCCCAACAAAGAGTAACACTATCATAACCAAAAAGGGAGAGGAACCAGACTGTGAACAGGGAGCACTGTATCAGATAGCATAGGTGTTTCACTAGTGTCACAGCCCAGAAAAATTCACTGAGTTAGGAGTCTTCACTAGTCCACAGTCTAAGGTGTTCTCACTGTGCTCTATCTTGTAGGGCTCTGTCTAGTGGGATTGCTGTGCAGCAAGCCCTATGAGTGCCTACTGTGTGCCAGGTAACTTCTTAGGAAGTGAGGATACCCAGTGGGGAGGGCATGCAATGGGTGTGGGTTGGGGGACATGACAAGGGTTAGCCTAAGAGCATAAACTCTTATGTCCAAACCCAGGTTTTCATTGTTTTCATCCTTGGAGCCAGTCCCCTCTGTCTCCTGCCTCCCTCCTTCTCCTTCCTTAAAGAATTCAGAGGGTAGGAAAAAAAAGAATTCAGGGGGTAAAGATGAATTTAGGGATGGAGGGTAGACTGAAGCCCTGAAGATCTCATCTGCCCCTTCTCTCCATCCAGGAGTCTCTTTATTTTCATTCCAGGAGTCTTGCTCGCCTTCAGGTTTCAAGACCTATAATCAATCAGCTTTGAGTCTCAGTGTCCAGATCCTCAATGGCCTAATAGGCCTGGTGGCTTGGTTGCTATGGCAATCCTGCCAAGAGTTTTCCTCCCTAGATAAAACAGAAACGGAGCTAGAAAGGGAAGTGGCCAGACACATGGGGGAGGGAAGAAGAATTGTAATGTGAATATCCTAATTAGACTGATAACCCTTTGTGATTAAAGACCCATAAAAGTAGGCTAGAGAAGCAGGGGCTTTCTTTGGGAAAAGGGAGCCTCAAACAGGAAGAGGCTTTTTTCCTAAGAGTCTTTGGAGGATAAGGAAAGCACCGCAAAACTAAGACTCAGGGTGAACTCAGTAAGTGACCCTGCCTGTTACTCTGAATTCTATTAAAAAATCCAGAGCCAGATCCCTGTGTTTGGGGTATGTCAACAGAGAGGTATCAAAAATTACTTTTCTGTGCAGGGGAGGGGACCTGGTTGCCCCACCTTCTGGCTTGGTGGTTGAGGGGACCAGATGTTGTCCACACCTAGGCCCATAGTCCCCAGGGACTTGAGATGGGGTACAGTTTGTAGCCCTTAGCTACTCAGCTGCCCACTGCTCTCCAGCTAAGACCTGCCTTATTTTCTTTCCTGTTAGCTTCTTTCTTCCATCCAGTTTTCTGGACTCTATAATCAGCTTAGGTGTCTAATGACTCAGTCATGGCTTAATCACCCCTAGCTTCTTGTTGCTATGGTGATACAGCCTGAAGCCCCCCTCACTAATTTAAAATAAGAGGGGACCTGATGTGGGGGGGGGGCGCGGGGCACAACGTGGGGAGAGGACCAAGACTGAAGAGAATACTCTAATTGATGGCCTGTCATTAAAAGCCCATAAATACAAGCCTTCAGGGTCCAAAGCAGAGGGAGCTGAAGGCTTACCAGGGAAAGGAAAGCTTTGAACACAAAGGAAAAGATTCTTTGTACTAGAGACATTTCCAAGGAGTAATCTGGAGGTTAAGAAAATGTTACATGTGCTTAGCAACTTGGAATATTGATTTTGGAAAGACACAGGTAGGTTCAGGGCCCAAGTCTTTATTTGCAGAAGTTCAGGAGCCCTCAATTATCAGTAACAGCTGTTTAGATGGGAAACTGAGGTTCATAGGTGGGAAGGGACTAGAACTGCATCACACTCTAGGCTAATGGCAGAGCTGTGAGTGGCATTCAGGGCTCTTGGTGACCATTCCAGAGCTCTCTCTATGACCTCAGTCAGCTTCTACTTGGAGACCAAAATGGTCAAATCCTTCATTTTACAAATAGGTGAACCAGAGAAAGGAAGCAACCTGCCCAGTTCCACAGTCCCTTTTGGGATGAGAACACTGCTCTCCGGGCTTTTAATGTAGACCAGGTAAATAGCAAGTGTTTTGGGTATTAGGGCAGGGCCAATTTGAGCAAAGAAGAGAGCACCTGACTTTACAGGGAATTCCACAGGACTTGAGCCAAGATGGGAAAGAGTCTCACCTAACTTATGAGAGGGGATTGGTGCCCTTAACAGAGAGAGTAACAAAAAGGAACAAGGGAAGAAAGGACAGAGACAAACACCCTCTTGTCTATTACTGAGGTTTTCATTGCAAATAGTCCTTTCCTTGTGCAGTAGCTTGAAATGATATGCAGAGAAAACCAAGGGGAGCATGATACTAATTTGCATGTGTCTAAGAGGCCCCCATCAGTAAGCAGATGGGAAAACTAGGACATCCAGAGTGAGGAAATGATGTCCCCAAAGTCAGAAGCTGGGTTACTGGTAAAACTGTGAGTGGATCTCTGGACTCATGATCACCATACCAAGGCTCTGTCTAGCAAGAGGGCTGGGCAGCAATAAAAGCACTTACTATGTACCTGGAATTTCTCAGGAAGCAAACTGTGGGGAGAGTGAGCTCACATCTGGGCATCAGGGGACATGATGGGAAAGAGATATCCCCCAGGCACTTTCCTGAAGGGTCCTGGTGCCCCCTCCCTCTGACTGTGGGAAAAGGTTACATGGCTTTAATGAGAAAGGTTTAAAGTACAGGAGGAGAAAATGGTGGCTGTGGTCAGAATTGACATGCAAACAGTGAAAATCAAAAGGTGGTGGGAAATCAGAAGGGCCTGTAATGAACTTGAATAATTTGTGGAAAGGATTGGAAACTCTTACAAGGATTTCTTTAGTAACTCTATCAAGAATGGGGATTGGGGGAATCTCACAAGCTGGGTTCAGAGTTAGAACATTTCATGTTGACCAGGGAAATGGTGACAAGAGGAAAGAGAAGGCATGACCAAGGCACTCTGCAATGCTCAGCTGAATATAGGTATCTGGAGAGGAGGGTAAAGGTCAAACCCAGGTCTCCTACATTGCAGGCAGATTCTTTATCATCTGAGTCACCAGGGAAGCCCCTCTTATTATAGAGTGCTCCCCAATCTCCACAGCTACTGTTGAGGTAAATGACAGACAATCTTACCACCAAAGCTAAAGATGACAGAGAATATAGTTTTGGTCTGAAAGAGCACCTGGAAATTTAAGTTTGCAGGGAGGGGACCTGGAAGTTAGAGAAGCTCAGAAGGCATAAGTCCTAAAATATGAATATAAACTCTACCTAAATCCCTGGGTGACCAAGAAACATGGAGATCAGGCTACTGCAGACAGACAGACAGATGCACCCTCCATTTCTGGACCTAGGTTCCAGAATCCAAAGGCATCAGTTGTAAGCAAAATATGCTGTTGTATCAATAGGGCTGTTTATTTCCCAGGTGCTTGTGGATGGGCCTCATTTCTTTCCCTATGCACATCTAGGGATGCAAGAGATGCAAGTGGTCAGCCGTCACTAAAAAGACACACTATAACCTCCCCTAACTGTTAAATGATGGCAACTAACCTGTCCCCCAAAATCCTTGCCTTGGTACACATCTCCTAGGTATCCAGAGCTAAGATGCCACAGCTCAAACTAGGGACTAGAAACAGTGGTTTGAGGGCAATGAAGAGATTCTTGCTGCCCCCCAACATAACTCCACTCTCCCAGTGTCGCATTCTTCCCTGAAGCTGCATACCCAGTGCCTATTTCTTTACTATCATTCTCTTTTGGTGTCTCCAAGTCTTCATTGTTCAACAGGCACCAAGAGAACCAGAGAAAATGGTCACCATCTCTTGGGATACAGCCTTAGCCCAAGAAGCCCAGCCCATCTAAGTGAAACTTGTACTCATATTTCCCCAAGGAAAAGAGGATTTTCATTGGGTGAAATTGCCACTGTCAAAGGATTTGTGGTGTGGCAGTTATGTGTAACTCTCCCTCACAGGCTGCCACCCTTCCTGATGTCCAGCCTATATGTGGTTGACTTTGATACAGTATCATATCCCTGCTCCAGTCCCTTGTGATGAAGTGAAGACAAAGCCAAGTACAGTGAAAGAAGGATCTGTGGGGAGCGAGTCCTCCTCAGCACAGAACATTCAATGGTTTTGTGTGAGCTTTCCCTGCTCTCAATTTTATACAGAATTTGAAAAATATAGAAGAGAAGTGAGGGGTCACAGAGATTTCCACATTCTCCTCTCTTTAAAGTATGCTCTTCATTTTTCCCCCTAACCCTTCCCAAACATTCATAACCATCCCCAGAATCCTCTAATATGGAAACATGCATTGAGAGCTTAAGCCTGGTGAACTAGGTGCCAGGGGATCAAAATTCTACTCCTGGTATATTTCTAATCAGTTGCCTGATCTTGGGAGAGTCACCTCACATTTCTGGACCTAATTTTTATTGTAGATTACAAAAAGTAAGTTTGAAGTCCATAAACTCAAGGTTCCCTTACAATTCTCTGTTGGTTGCTCAATCGTGTCTGACTCTTTGCAACCCCATGGACTGTAGCCCACCAGGCTCTTCTGTCCATAGAATTCTCTAATCAAGAATACTGGAGTGGGTAGCCATTTCTTTCTCCAAGGGATCTTCCTGACCCAGGGATCCAACCTGGGTCTCCTGCATAGCAGGCAGATTCTTTACCATCTGAGCCATCAGGCCAATTCTAGGCTACCATAATTCTCTTCTAGTCAAGGAACATTTACTAGAAACTAAGGGACATAACATCTTTTGCTAGGCACAGTGGGGAATACAGAAATGATGGCGATACTGTCTTCCTTTTTCAGAACTTCAAAGCTCAAAGAATTCACTTTTCCACACCTATTCTGGATTTTTTATTATTATTATTGCTTTTTAAAGGAAGCCTGATTGTTTCTGGTGTATTGACATGTACAAGATCTTAAGCAAATGAAGATGTCCATACTACAAATAAGCATTTTGGTATTTGCATTAGTTATCCATTGCTTCATAACAAAGTGCCTCAAAATATAGCAGCTCAAATCAACAAATTATATATATATATATATATATATATATATATGTATATATATATACATATATGTGTGTGTATGTGTGTGTGTGTGTGTGTGTATATTCCCACAGGTTCTGTGGGCCATTGACTCAGGAGCAGCCTAGTTGCCCAGTGGTTCTAGCTTAGGGTATTCATGAAATTGCATTCAGGATGTTGGTCAGAGCTGCAGTCATCTGAAGACTCGATTGGAGCTGGTCAGTGCACCTCTAAGATGATTTACCCCTATGGTATATGCAGGAGGTCTCAGTTCTTTGCCACGTGGCCTCACCTTAGGTTACTTGAGTGTCCTCTCAATATGGTACATGGTTTTGCCCAATGCAAGTCATCCAAGTGAGAGACTGACCAAGACAGAAGCCTCAATGCCATTTATGACCTACTCTTGGAAGTGATACACTGGAACCTCGGCTTCTTTGAATTCATTGGAAGCAAGTCACTAAGACTAGCTCACACTCAGAGTAGGGGATTAGACTGTACCCTTTGAGGAGATTGTCAAAGAATCAGTGGACACATGTGAAATCATTCAGTTTCTTCCTTGTTTGGATGGGTCTGATTTGGGTTTTGGTTTTGGTTTATACGGACCACAGTAATTTCAAAGGGCCATAATAATGAAACATTTTATCTTGTGTTAAGTTCTTGGTCTTTCAGATTCTGCCTTACCCGTGCTCCCCTCTTTAATGGTAGCAGGGGTATGAGACTGGGCTTATTTGACTTCATTGTATTGGAGGGAGGAGGTCACACTGGTTTCCTCCTGTTCCCTGGATCATGAATGGGCAGCTTTCCCAGTTAGGGGTGAAGTAGTCCCATTTCCTTTCACCCAGTAGTTCCACTGCCATGTCTATTGCTGATAATCTCATGGACAGCATATTCAGGGCTCTGTCTGAAACTGATGAATCTTCCTCTTGACCCATGACTTCACTGCAATAAGCAACTTCCAACTATCACTGGCTCTAGACTTTTGGGTTGTAATATCTATAACCCAGGCTAGCCTTGAGTTCACTCAAGGTTCTCTCCTCTTCCTTCTCTTCTCCTTGCCTCATGTGAATATTTACAGATGCTTCCCACTCTTTAGGAATAAATCCCTATACATGCCAAATTATACATTCAGGTATATAGTTTCTATTGAAAATTTGACTGGTCTCCCTGAGAGTCCTTCTTCTCAACCTTCAGCTCTATCATCTTGAGTCTACACTACATGAAAGAAGTGCCATGATCAAGATACAGTCCTCATCTAAAAGACCTAGATACAGTCCTCATCTAAAAGACTTGTGCTGTTTGCAGCCTGTCCCTCCTTAAGTCCCCTGTCCCAGAAAAACACCAATCTTTTTTTAAATCACTATAAGTTTGCTGGAAATCTCTAGGATTTTAAATACAAGCATACAGAATCATTACTGTGTTCTGCTTCATTCACTCAGTATAATAATTTTGAGTACCAACTGTATTATTGAATGCATCAGTACTTCATTCCATTTTATTGCTGAGCACTATTCTGTTACATGGATGTCCACCTTTTGTTTTTCTCATTATATATTGATGACCTTTGAACTGTTTCCCATTTCAAGTCATGTGAATCAAGCCACTATGAATATTCATGTATGTGCCTTTGCATGGTCATCTGTTTTCTTTTCTCTTGGGGTGAAATAGATGGGTTGTATGGTGATAAGTGGGCTTCCCAGGTGGCTCAGTGGGTAAAGAATCCACCCACAATGCAGGAGATACAGGAGACTTCAATATTTTGATTACTGGGTTGCGAAGATCCCTTGGAGGAGGGCACGGCAACCCACTCCAGTATTCTTACCTAGTGAATCCCATGGACAAGCAGAGTCTGGCAGGCTATAGCCCATGGGGTTGAAAAGAATCAGACACAACTGAAGCAACAGGGTACACATGCATGCACATGGAGATAAGTACATGTTCCTCTATTTAGAAATCTTTCAAACATTATCAAAAGTGGTTATACAATTTTAGATTTCAACCAGCAGTCTGTGATCATTTTAATGGCTCCATATCATCGTTAAGGATTGGTATAGTAAAACTTTGTTATTTTTAGACTTTTGAGTATGTTAATAGTGTCACTGAAGGAACAAACTTCTGTATTTTAAACAACTCAATTCATTGCACTTTCTTCAATACTTCACTTTTTTGGTCCTGTCTAAGACATCTTGACCTAAGCAAAGGTCACAAAGATATTCTCATATATTCTCTTTTAGAAGAATTATACTTCCAGTTTTTACATTTAATTTTAGATTAATCTTGAATTATTTTTGCATATGGAGTGATATTGGTTTGGTTGTTTCTTTTTTAGTTTCTTCAGTTGGTTGTAACACTATTTGTAGAAGGAAATTTAACTTATCTTACTGAATTCTTCTAACACCTTGCTCTAGAATGAACTGACCATACTGTGTGGTTCTATTTCTGCACTCTCTTTCCTGTCCCTTCAGCACTGGTCTGTCCTTATGTCAATATCACACTGTCTGGATTACTGTGCTTCGATTAACCTAAGATGGAAGGGCAGCAAGGAAAGAACCAATACATCACTGTCTTGGTCCTTATCTCTTCTTAGAGAAACACAGACAATGAAATCTGAACATATATAATCAACTGTAGTCGAATTAGGGATGTGCTTGAAATCTGTTTCTACATGTTTCTGTGTATCCCATCAAACCATGTGCAACCTTCACAGTCCCCAGCCTGTCAGATGACTGGTTTACACTCCAAAGCCAAAAGATTTCATTGTGGAAGCAGAGAGTGGGGCATTCTGGAGTTTATTTTGTTTGATTGTTCCACAGTCAACCACTATCTGTGTACACCAAAATTTGCATTTCATATAGCTGTCGAATTTTATGGAATATTATTCTTTTCTTTTCCAGCATGCAAAAATGAAAAAGTAGCTTTGAGTGCCCAGTGTGTACAAAAACAGGTGCTGGGCCAGATTTTGCCCATGGGTTGTAGTTTGGTAACTCCAGATCAAAGCGATCTATACATAGTCCCAATAGCTTTGAACTTATTTTACAAGGCCAGGATCACCTTGTTAGAAAAGCCAAAGTTATTAAAAAAAATGAAAATTATAGGCCTATATAACTGATGAACATAGATGTAAAAATCCTCAACCAAGTATTAGCAAACTAAATGCATGAATACATTAAAAAGATCGTACACCATGATCAAGTGGGATCATCCCAGGGATGTAAATATGGTTCAATATGTGCAAATGTATCAGTGTGATACATCACATTAACAAACTGAAGAATAAAAATCATATAATCATCTAAAGAGATTCAGAAAACAAGTGTCAGATGAAACTCAACATCCATTTATTATAAAAACTCTGAAGAAAGTGAGTATAGAGTGAACTTAGCTAAACACAATAAAGGGCATATATGACAAACCCACAATTAACTTAATTTTCATTGGTGAAAAGCTGAAAGTTTTTCCTCTATCATCAGGAATAAGACAAAAGTGTCCACTCTCAACATTCTTATTCAACATAGCATAGGAAATCCTAGCCACAGCAATCCGACAAAAAGAGAAATAAAAGGATCCTAAGTAGGAAAGGAAGCAGTAAAACGATCACTTCTTGAAGATGACATGATACTATACACAGAAAATCCTAAATATGCCGACAAAAAACTGTTAGAACTTAGCAAAGATTTCAATGAAATTGCAGGATATGAAATTAATATACAGAATACTGTTGAATTTCTTTACACTAACCACAAGTTATCAGAGAGAGAAATTAAGAAAACAATCCCATTTTCCACGTGCATTAAAAAATACCTAGGGACAAATCTAACATGGTAAAAAATGTGTACTCTGAAAACTATAAAACACTGATGAAAGTAATTGAAAACAACACAAACATATGGAAAGATTTACTCTGTTTATGAATTGGAAAATTTAATATTTAATTGGAAAATTTAAAATTTACTATCATAGCCAAATGACCCAAGGCAATCAACAGACTCAATGCAATGCCTATAAAATATCAATGTCATTTTTCATAGAACTAGAATAAATAGTTTTAAAGTTTGTGCAGAAATATAAAAGACCATAAATAACCAAAACAAGCTTATGAAATATAAGGAAACCAGGAGGTATCACAGTCCCTGATTTCAAACTATACTACAGAGTTACAGTAATTAAAACAGTATGGTACTGGCACAAAAAAGAGACATATAGATCAATGGAACTAAATAGAGTGAGCAAAAATTAATTAGCTCTCATTGGGCAATTAATCTATGATAAAAGATGCAAGAAAATATAATGGGGGAAAGACAGCCTCTTCAGCAAAAGGTATATAGAAAACTGGACAGCTACATGCAAAAGAATCAAAATGTAGTGCTTTCTTACACCATATACAAATATAAACTCAAAATGTATTAAAGGTTTAAGTGTTAGACAGGAAACCATAAAAGTTCTAGAAGAAATTATAAGCAGTACACACTTTTACAATGGTTTTAGTAATATTTTTTGCATATGTCTTATCATGCAAATAAAACAAAAGCAAAATTAAACAAGTGGGACTACATCAAAATAAAAAGCCTTTGAACACTGTGGGAAACTATTTTTTAAAAACCCAGAAAGGCCACCTACTGAATGGTAGATAATATTTGCAAACAGTATATCTGATAGTGGTCAGTACGGAAAACATAAAAATATTTCATAAGATTCAACATCAAAAATCAAAGAATCCAGTTTAAAAATGGGTAGAGCACCTGGACATGGGACAACAGACTGGTTCTAAATAAGGGAAGGAATTTGCCAAGGCTGTATATTGTCACCCTGCTTATTTAACTTATATGCAGAGTACATCATGAGAAAGACTGGGCTGGATGAAGCACAAGCTGGAATCAAGATTTCTGGGAGACATATCAATAACCTCAGATATGCAGATGACACCACCCTTATGGCAGAAAGTGAGGAAGAACTAAAGAAGCTCATGATGAAATTGAAAGACGAGAGTGAAAAAGTTGGCTTAAAGCTCAACATTCAGAAAACTAAGATCATGGCATCAGGTCCCATCACTTCATGGCATATAGATGGGGAAACAGTGGAAACAGCATCAGACTTTATTTTGGGGGGCTCCAAAATCACTGCCGATGGTGACTGCAGCCATGAAATTAAAACATACTTACACCTTGGAAGGAAAGTTATGACCAACCTAGACAGCATGTTAAAAGCAGAGACATTACTTTGCCGACAAAGGTCCATCTAGTCAAGGCTGTGGTTTTGCCAGTAGTCATGTATGGATGTGAAAGTTGGACTAGAAAGAAAGCTAAGCACAGAACAATTGATTCTTTTGAACTGTGGTGTTCGAGAAGACTCTTGAGTCCCTTGGACTGCAAGGAGATCCAACCAGTTCATTATAAAGGAAATCAGTCCTGAATATTCATTGGAAGGACTGATGCTGACGCTGAAATTCCAATACTCTGGCCACCTGATGTGAAGAACTGATTCATTTGAAAAGACCCTGATGCTGGGAAAGATTGAAGCCAGGAGGAGAAGGGGACGACAGATGATGAGATGGTTGGATGGCTTCACAGACTCAATGGACATGTGTTTGAGTAAACTCCGGGAGTTGGAGATGGACAGAGAGGCCTGGCATGCTGCAATCTGTGGGGTTGCAAAGAGCTAGACACGACTGAGCGACTGAACTGAACTGAGAGGAACTGAACAGATATTTTTTCAAAAGAAAATACATAGACAACAGCAAAATGAAAAGATGCTCAATATCAGTAGTCATCAGGGAAATGCAAATCAAATCCACAGTGAGGTATCACCTCTCACATGTCAGAATGGCCAGTATCAAAAAGACAACAGATAACAAGTTTTAGCAATGATGTGGTGAAAAGGGGAACTTTGTGCACTGTTGGTGAGAACATAAATTGATTCTCCAGGAGAAGGCGAGGGTGGGATGTTCAGAGAGAACAGCATTGAAACAAGTATACTATCAAGGGTGAAACAGATCACCAGGCCAGGTTGGATGCATGAGACAAGTGCTCAGGGCTGGTGCACTGGGAAGACCCAGAGGGATGGGATGGGGAGGGAGGCGGGAGTGGGGATCGGGATGGGGAATACATGTAAATCCATGGCTGATTCATGTCAATGTATGGCAAAAACCACTACAATATTGTAAAGTAATTAGCCTCTGACTAATAAAAACAAATGGGAAAAAAAATAAAAATAGAAAAAAATAAATAAATTGATACAAACACTATGGAAAACATTAGAGAAATGCAAATCAAAACCACAATGAGGTACCATTACACGCCAGTCAGGATGGCTGCTATCCAAAAGTCTACAAGCAATAAATGCTGGAGAGGGTGTGGAGAAAAGGGAACCCTCTTACACTGTTGGTGGGAATGCAAACTAGTACAGCCGCTATGGAAAACAGTGTGGAGATTTCTTAAAAAACTGGAAATAGAACTGCCATATGACCCAGCAATCCCACTTCTGGGCATACACACTGAGGAAACCAGATCTGAAAGAGACACGTGCACCCCAATGTTCATCGCAGCACTGTTTATAATAGCCAGGACATGAAAGCACCTAGATGCCCATCAGGCAGATATGACAGGATAAGGGAATCTTGGTACATATACACCATGTGGAATATTACTCAGCCATTAAAAAGAATTCATTGAATCAGTCCTAATGAGATGGATGAACTGGAGGCCCTAGACAGAGTGAAGTAATCCAGAAAGATAAAGAACATTTACACATACAACACATATATTATGGAATTAGGAAGATGGTAACGATAACCCCTATATGCCAAAACAGAAAAAGAACACAGAAATACAGAACAGACTTTTGAACTCTGTGGGTGAGAGGTGGAGGGTTGGATATTTCAAAAGAACAGCAGTATACTATTCTATGGTGAAACAACAGATCACCAGCCCAGGTGGGATGCATTGAGACAAGTGCTGTCGGGCCTGGTGCACTGGGAAGACCCAGAGGAATCGGTGTGAGGTGGAGGTGGGGAGGGGGAGTTCGGATGGGCGAATACGTGTAAATCTATGGGGGGGGCTGATTCATAGTCAATTATGACAAAAAAATAAAAAAAAAAAAAAACCTGTTTAGGAGAGGTAAAGATTCTTTGATAAAAAAAAATAAAAATAAAAAAAATAAAGATTCCTCCAGAAAAAGTAGAAATGGAACAACCATATGATTAAGCAATTCCTCTTCTGTGTATTTACCAGAAAAAAACAAGAATTAGAAAAGATATGTTCACCTTTATGTTCATTGCATCATTATTTACAGTAGACAAGATACAGAGGAAACCAAAGAATAAATAGATAATGATGATGCATACATATATACATATGTATATATATGCATACAGTATGCATATATATAGAATACTATATATGTATATATACATATATATGTATACATATATGTGTACATATATATGTATACAATAGAATGAAGATGATGTAATATATATATAATAGAATATTAGTCAACCATTAAGAAGAATGAAATATGGACAAAGAACTATAGAAATTTGAAAATGGTATATTAAAAATAAGAAATCAATAAAGGGATAAATAAAGAGGGACCAAACACAAATTCTGAAGCTAAAAAGTACAATAACTAAAATGAAAAATTCACTATAAAGTTACAGCAGTGGACTTCAGCTGGGAGAATAATCAGCAAACATGAAGTTATGAAATAGAAATAATCAAATCAGAGAAGCAGAGGAAAACAAATGAAGAGAAGTGAGCAGAGCATAAGGTACTTGTAGGACATCATTAAATGGACCAACATATGCATCATAGGAGTTTCAGAAGAGAGAAAGGGGCACAAGGATTATCTGAAGAAAAAATGACCAAGATTTCCATTTCTCTTATAATTAGCAATGTTGAGCATCTTTTCATGTCCTTTTGCTCATCTCTATGTCTTCTTTGGAGAAATGTCTATTTAGGTTTTCTGTCCATTTTTTGAATTAATTAATTTTTTTATTGAGAGATAATTGCTTTACAGAATTTTGTTGTTTTCTGTCAAACCTCAACACAAATCAGCTTTCAGTTCAGTTCAGTTCAGTTCAGTCACTCAGTCGTGTCCAACTCTTTGCGACCCCATGAATCACAGCACACCAGGCCTCCCTGTCCATCACCAACTCCCGGAGTTTACTCAAACTCATGCCCATCAAGTCAGTGATGTCACCCAGCCATCTCATCCTCTGTCGTCTCCTTCTCCTCCTGCCCCCTATCCCTCCCAGCATCAGGGTCTTTTCAAATGAGTCAACTCTTCGCATCAGGTGGCCAAAGTACTGGAGTTTCAGCTTCAGCATCAGTCCTTCCAATGGACACCTAGGATTGATCTCCTTTAGGATGGACTAGTTGGATCTCCTTGCAGTCCAAGGGACTCTCAAGAGTCTTCTCCAACACCACAGTTCAAAACCATCAATCTGTCAGCGCTCAGCTTTCTTCACAGTCCAACTCCCACATCCATACATGACCACTGTAAAAACCATAGCCTTGACTAGACGGACCTTTGTTGGCAAAGTAATGTCTCTGCTTTTTAATATGCTATCTAGGTTGATCATAACTTTCTTTCCAAGGAGTAAGCGTCTTTTAATTTCAAGGCTGCAGTCACCATCTGCAGTGATTTTGGAGCCCCCAGAAATAAAGTCTGATGCTGTTTCCACTGTTTCCCCATTTATTTCCCATGAAGTGATGGGACCAGATGCCATGATCTTAGTTTTCTGAATGTTGAACTTTAAGCCAACTTTTTCACTCTCCTCTTTCACTTTCATCAAGAGGCTTTTTAGTTCCTCTTCACTTTCTGCCATAAAGGGTGGTGTCATCTGCATATCTGAGGTTATTGATATGTCTCCCAGCAATCTTGATTCCAGCTTGTGCTTCTTCCAGCCCAGCGTTTCTCATGATGTACTCTGCATATAAGTTAAATAAGCAGGGTGACAATATACAGTCTTGATGTACTCCTTTTCCTATTTGGAACCAGTCTGTTGTTCCATGGCCAGTTATAATTGTTGCGTCCTGACCTGCATATAGGTTTCTCAAGAGACAGGTCAGGTGGACTGGTATCCCCATCTCTTTCAGAATTTTCCACAGCTTATTGTGATCCACACAGTCAAAGTCTTTGGCATAGTCAATAAAGCAGAAATAGATGTTTTTCTGGAACTCTCTTGCTTTTTCGATGATCCAGCGGGTGTTGGCAATTTGATCTCTGGCTTAGGTATACATATATCCCCTCTCTTTTGAACCTTCTTCCCATCTCCACCCCATCCCAGCCCTCTACATTTATACGGAGCCCCTGTTTGAGTTTCCTGAGCCATCCAGCAAATTCCCATTGGCTATCTATTTTACATATAGTAATGTAAGTTTCCATGTTACACTTTCCATACATCTCACCCTCTTCTCCTCTCTTCCCATGTCCATAAGTCTATTCTCTATGTGTGTTTCTCCATTGCTTCCCTGTAAATAAATTCTTCAATGCCATTTTTCTAGATTCCAAATATATGTGTTAGAATACGATATTTATCTTTCTCCTTCTGATTCACTTCACTGTATAATAGGTTATAGGTTCATTTACCTCATTAGAACTGACTCAAATGCATTCCTTTTTATGACTAATATTCCACTGTGTACTACACCTTCTTTAACCATTCATCTGTCGATGGACATCTAGGTTGCTTACATGTTCTAGCTATTGTAAATAGTGCTGCAGTGAACAGTGGGATACATGTGTCTTTTTCAACTTTGCTTTCCTCAGGGTGTATACCTAGGAGTGGGGTTGTTGGGTCATATGGTGGTTTTCTTCCTAGTTTTTAAAGGAATCTACATACCATCTTCCATAGTGGCTGTATCAATTTACATTCCCACCAACAGTGCCAGAAGGTTCCCTTTTCTCTACACCCTTTCCAGCATTTATTGTTTGTAAGCTTTTTGATGATGGCCATTCTGACCAGTGTGAGGTGATATCTCATTATAGTTTTGATTTTCATTTCTCTAATAATGAGTGATGTTGAGCATCTTTTCATGTGTTTGTTAGCCATCTGTATGTCTTCTCTGGAGAAATGTTTGTTTAGGTCTTTTCCCCACTTTTTGATTGGGTTGTTTGTTTTTCTGACATTGAGTTGTATGAGCTCCTTGTATATTTTGGAAATTAATCTTTTGTCAGTTGCTTCATTTGCCATTATTTTCTCCCACTCTGAGGGTTGTCTTTTCACCTTGCTTATAG
The DNA here is from genome assembly GCF_019320065.1 of Cervus canadensis. Classification (NCBI taxonomy): domain Eukaryota; kingdom Metazoa; phylum Chordata; class Mammalia; order Artiodactyla; family Cervidae; genus Cervus; species Cervus canadensis. The sequence goes on from NC_057419.1 coordinate 34,501,978, forward strand.
TTTCCTTAGCTGTGCAAAAGCTTTTAAGTTTAATCAGGTATTACTTGTTTATTTTATTTTTACTTCCATTACTCTAGGACGTCAGTCATAGAGGATCTTGCTTTGATTTATGTCATCAAGTGTTCTGCCTATGCTTTCCTCTAAGAGTTTTACATTTTCTGGTCTTGCATCTAGATCTTCGATCCATTTTGAGTTTATCTTTGTGTATGGTGCTAGGAAGTCTTCTCATTTCATTCTTCTACATGTGGCTGTCCCGTTTTCCCAGAACCATTTATTGAAGAGACTGTCTTTGCCCCATTGTATGTTCTTGCCTCCTTTGTGAAAAATAAGGTACCCATAGGTGCATGGGTTTATTTCTGGGCTTTCTATCTTGTTCCATTGGCCTATATTTCTGCTTTTGTGCCAGTACTATACAGTCTTGATGACTGCAGCTTTGTAGTATAATCTGAAGTCAGGAAGGTTGATTCCTCCAGCTCCATTCTTCATTTTCAAGAGTGCTTTGGCTATTCGAGGTCTCTTGTGTTTCCATATGAATTGTGAAATTTTTTTGTTCTAGTTCTGTGAAAAGTGCCATTGGTGGTAATTTGATAGGGATCATGCTGAATCTGTAGATTGCATTTGGTAGCATAGTCATTTTCACAATATTGATTCTTCATACCCAGAAACATGGAATATCTCTCCATTTGTTTATGTCATCTTTGATTTCTTTCATCAGTGTCTTATAAGTGTCTGTGTACAGTTCTTTTGTCTCCTTAGGTAAGTTTATTCCTAGATATTTAATTCATTTTGTGGCAATGGTGAATGGGATTGATTCCTTAATTTCTCTTTCTGATTTTTCATTGTTAGTATATAGAAAAGCAAGTGATTTCTGTGTATTGATTTTGTATCCTGCAACTTTGCTAAATTCACTGATTAGCTCTAGTAATTCTTTTGGGTTTTCTATGTACAGTATCATGTCATCTGCAAACAGTGAGAGCTTGACTTCTTTTCTGATCTGGATTCCTTTTCTTTTTCTTCTCTAATTGCTGTATCTAGGACTTCCAGAACTATGTTGAATAGTAGTGGCAAAAGTGGACACACTTGACTTGTTCCTGATCTTAGGGGGAATGCTTTCAGTTTTTTACCATTGAGAATAATGTTTGCTGTAAGCTTATCATATATGGCCTTGACTATGTTGAGGTAGGTTCCTTCTATACCTAGTGTTTGAAGAGTTTTAATCATAAATGGATGCTGAATTTTGTCAAAGGCTTTTTCTGCATCTACTGAGATTTTCATATTGTTTTCATCTTTCAATTTGTTAATGTGGTGTATCACATTGTTTGATTTGCATATATTGAAGGATCCTTGCATCCCTGGAATAAACCCACCTTGATCATGGTGTATGAGCTTTTGGATGTGTTGCTGAATTATGTTTGCTAGTTTTGCTGAGGATTTTTGCATCGAAGTTCATCAGTGACATCGGCCTGTAGTTTTCTTTTTTAGTGTTGCCTTTGCCTGGTTTTGGTATCAGGGTGATGGTGGCCTTGTAGATTGAGTTTGGAAGTGTTCCTTCCTCTGCAAGTTTTTGAAAGAGTTTTAGAAGGATAGGCATTAGCTCTTCTCTAAATGTTTGATAGAATTCTCCCATGAAGCCAACGGGTCCTGGGCTTTTGGTTTTTGGGAGATTTTTTATCACAGCTTCAATTTCAGTGCTTGTAATTGTGTTGTTCATAATTTCTATTTCTTCCTGGTCCAGTCTTGGAAGATTGAACTTTTCTAAGAATCTGTCCGTTTCTTCCAGATTATCCATTTTATTGCCATATAGCTATTCATAATACCCTCTTATAATCTTTTGTATCTCTGCATTGTCTGTTGTAATCTCTCCTTTTTCATCTCTAATTTTGTTGATTTGATTTTTCTCTCATTTCTCTTGATGAGTCTGGCTAAAAGTTTGTCAATTTTGTTTATCTTCTCAAAGAATCAGCTTTTAGCTTTATTAATCTTTACTATTGGTTCATTTCTTTTAAATTTATTTCTGCTTAGATTTTTGTGTGCTTTTTTCCTTCTATTAATTTTGGGATTTTTTATTCTTCTTTTTCCAGTTGTTTTAGGTGTAATGTTAGGTTGTCTAGTCAATGGTTTCCTCATTTCTTGAGGTAGGATTTTATTGCTATAAACTTCCCTCTTAGAACTGCTTTCACTACATACCATATGTTTTGAGTTGTCATGTTTTCATTGTCATTTGTTTCAAGAATTTTTTTTTATTTCCCTTTTGATTTCTTCAGTAAGCTGTTGGTTATTCAGAAATGTGTGGTTTAATCTCCATGTGTTTGTGTTTCTTAAGTTTTTTTTTTTTCTTGAAATTGATATGCCATCTCATAGCATTGTGGTCAGAGAAGATGCTTGATACGATTTCAATTTTCTTAAATTTACAGAGGCTTGATTTGTGACCCAAGATGTGGTCTATCCTGGAGAATGTTGCAGGTGCACTTGAGAAGAAAGTGTATTCTTCTGCATTTCAATGGAATGTCCTGAAGATATCAATGAGATCCATCTCATCTAATGTATCATTTAAGACTTGTGTTTCCTTATTAATTTTCTGTTTTGATGATCTGTCCATTGGTGTGACTGAGGTGTTAAAGTCTCCCACTATTATTGTGTTACTGTTAATTTCTCCTTTTATGTCTGTTAGTGTTTGTCTTATGTATTGAAGTGCTCCTATATTGGGTGCATATATATTTACAATTGTTATGTCTTCCTCTTGGATTGATCTCTTGATCATTATGTAGTGTCCTTCCTTATCTCTTGTAATCTTCTTTATTTTAAAGTCTATTTTGTCTGATATGAGGATTGCTACTCCAGCTTTCTTTTGCTTCCCGTCTGCATGGATTATATTTCTCCATCCTCTCACTTTCAGTCTATGTGTCTTGAGGTCTGAAGTGGGTTCCTTGTAGACAGCATATATATTGGCCTTGTTTTTGTATCCATTCAGCCTGTCTGTGTCTTTTTTTTTTTTTTTTTGGATGTGATTTATTTATTTATTTATTTTTCTTTATTAGTTGGAGGCTAATTACTTCACAATATTTCAGTGGGTTTTGTCATACATTGACATGAATCAGCCATGGAGTTACATGTATTCCCCATCCCGATCCCCCCTCCCACCTCCCTCTCCACCCGATTCCTCTGGGTCTTCCCAGTGCACCAGGTCCGAGCACTTGTCTCATGCATCCCACCTGGGCTGTCTGTGTCTTTTAGTTGGAGCATTTAATTCATTTCCATTTAAAGTAAATATATATATATGTTTCTATTGCCATTTTCTTAATTGTTTGGGGTTGGTTTTGTAGATCTTTTTTTTTTTTTCTCTTGTATTTCTTGACTATATAAATCCTTTTAACATTTATTGTAAGCTGGTTCAGTGGTACCGAATTCTCTTAACTTTTGCTTCTCTGAAAAGCTTTTTATTTCTCCATCAATTTTGAATGAGATCCTTGCCGGATACAGTAATCTTGGTTGTAGATTTTTCCCTTTCAGTACTTTAAATATATCCGGCCATTCTCTTGTGGCCTTCAGTGTTTCTGCTGAAAGATCAGCTGTTAAGTGTATAGGGTTTCTCTTGTATGTTACTTGTTGCTTCTCCCTTGCTGCTTTTAATAATCTTTCTTTGTGTTTAGTCCTTGGTAGTTTGATTAGTATGTGTCTTGGCATGTTTTTCCTTGAGTTTATACTGTGTGGAACTCTTTGTACCTCTTGGACTTGACTATTTCCTTTTCCATATTGGGGAAAATTTCAACTATAATCTTTTAAAAAATTTTCTCATACTCTTTATTTTTATATTCTTCTTCTAGGACCCCTATAATTCAAATGTTGGTGTGTTTGATATTGTTCCAGAGGTCTCTGAGACTATCCTCAGTTCTTTTCATTCTTTTTAGTTTATTCTGCTCTTTAGAAGTTATTTCTACCATTTTATCTTCCAGCTCACTGATTCATTCTTCTGTCCAGATATTCTGCTATCGATTCATTCTAAAGTATTTTTAATATCAGTAATTGTGTTGTTTGTCTCTGTATGTTTGTTCTTTAATTCTTCTAGGCCTTTGTTAATTGATTCTTGCATTTTCTCCATTTTGTTTGCAAGGTTTTTGATCATCTTTACTATCATTATTCTGAATTCTTTTTCACGTAGTTTGCCTATTTCCTCTTCATTTATTTGGACTTCTGTGTTTCTAGTTTGTTCCTTCATTTGTGTAGTATTTCTCTGCTTTTTCATTATTTTTTTTTAACTTATTATGTTTGAGGTCTCCTTTGCCCAGGCTTGAAGGTTGAATCTTTTGTTTTCTGCCCTCCTAAGGTTGGTCCAGTAGCTTGTGTAAGCTTCATATAGGGTGAGAATTGTGCTGAGTTTTTGTTTATTTGTTTGTTTGTTTTTCCTCTGACGGGCAAGGCTGAGTGATGTGGTTATCCTGTCTGCTGATGATTGCATTTGTATTCTTGTTTTGTTTGTTGTTTAGATGACTCATCTTGCACAGGGTGCTACTGGTGTTTGGGTGATGCTGGGTCTTGTATTCAAGTGGTTTCCTTTCTCTGAGTTCTCACTATTTGATACTCCTTAGGGTTAGTTCTCTGGTAGTCTAGGGTCTTGGAGTCAGTATTCCCTCTCCAAAGGCTCAGGGCTTGATCTCCCCCTAGAATGCCCTCCAACACTGTGCTGATCTCTGGACCTGCTATGGGGGCTGCTCAGATTCTAATCTGGTCCTACTCCTGTGTGTTCTTGCCTCAAAAGTCTACAGCTATCAGAACTAGTGCATTTTCTTTTGTAGGAAATCTCAATGACCTTGTATATATTCCACAGACAAAGAGTCTGTCTAGTTGATCATGTGGATTTAGTCTGTAGCTTATAGAGCTGGTGGGAAGGTTTGGGGTCTTCTTCCTTAGCCACGCTGCCCCTGGGTTTCAATTGTGGTTTTATTTCATAACTCTGCAAATGCGTTGTCCACTGGGGTTTACTCCTGAGGCTGCCCTAGAGGACTTGGGTTTGCCCCTGTGAGGGCCAGGTGTGGAGGTGGTGCAGCTTCTTGGGTAGCAGGGGTTCTGGCAGCACCAACTACTCAGGGGAGTTGGCAGCTAGGGCAGCAAGAAATACAGTGCTCTAGAAGGATATGGCCACCAGTATTGGCCAATACGCTCCAGTACTCTTACCTGGAGAACCCCTCTCCCTGACAGAAAAGCCTGGCAGGCCACAGTCTACAGGGTCACAAGGAGTCGGACACTACCATAATGACCCTGTGTGCATAGACACAAGACTTTTATTTGTCTGTGGCAGCTCTGCTCCAGTGAGAGTTGAGTGTGAAGGTGGCACAGCTTCTTTTCTTGTGGGGACCCTTGTGGTACCAAGTGTACAGGGGCATGGACTTCCTCTGGTGCAGGAGTTATGACCCTATCAATGTCTTTTTTCAAGCCCCTTACAGCTGGTGATCAGAAGACCTCTTTGGCCAATCTTTTTCCATAGTTCCTCCAGTTCAGGCACTTAGAGAGCTCCCTTGCCTGGGGTCCTTCTTTGTTGTTTGGTGCCCTGGGCACATAGAGGGGCCCCCCTGGCTGGGGTCATACTCTATAGATCTGCACGTCAGGCACTTAAAGGGACACTCTGGGTGGAGTCCTGCTCTGTAGTTCAGTGCATCAGGTGTTTGATGGACCAGCCTCTGTATTGCTCAGCTGCCAATGCTGGCATGTAGAAAGAGAGAGGCTCCACTCCTATGTGTGACTCAGTAGTATCACCTTGCTTCCATGGCTCCCTGGCTTTCCTCCGCAGGCCTTTCCCACCATAGTCTCCTCCCTCACATCCCCTCAATCCATCTCTCCACAGTCAACAGCAGCCCTAGCCCTGGGATTGTTCCACAGTCCCTAAATTCCAGCTCCCAGCTGCTGCATTTTCCAGGGGACCTGCTTCCCTGTCTGAGGCATGTATTGCTGCTGCAAGGGCTGTGTGATTCTCATTCCATTTATGCTGCCACAGATCAGTTGTTTCACTCTCTGCCTTAAATGTTTTTCCTCTGACTCAGACAATTTCCCCAATGTGGGGATTGGACCCATGCTTCTGTTCCCCCACCTGCTGAATGCAAGTCCAGTCCTACTAATACTCTTTTTTTCCCCCCTAGTTCCGTCATCCTACCAAGTTTTGCATGATTCTATATATTCTTTTCCTCTGGTCAGGAACTCCTGTCCACTCTCAGCTGGTGATCTGGATGCACTTCTGTTTCTGAAGGTGTATTTCTGATGTATTCGTGGAGAGAGATGTACTCCACATCCACCTACTCCTCCCCCATCTTGTTCTCCCTGCCCATTTTTTCATTGGGTTATTTGCTTATTTTTATTGAGCCGCATGAGCTATTTGCTTATTATGGAGATTAATCTCTTGCCTGTGTCATCATTTGCAAATACTTCCTCCCACTCTGTGGGTTGTCTTTCTGTTTTGCTTATGGTTTCTATTGTTATGCAAAAGCTTTTAACTCTATCTCATTTATTTATTTTTGTTTTAATTTTCATTAATTTAGGAGGTGGATCAAAACTACAATGAGGTAACACATCACAGCAATCAGAATGGCCATCATCAAAAGGGTTACAAACAAAAATGCTGGAAAGGTTGTGGAGAAAAGGGACTCCTCCTACATTCATGGTGGGAATGTAAATTGATATAACCACTTTGGAGAACAGTATGGAGGTTTCTTAAAAAACTAAAAATAGAGATACCAGCATGTCATATGATCCAGCAATCCCACTCGTGGGCACATATACAGAAAAAACATACTTTGAAAACTTACATGCACCCCAATATTCATTGCAGCATTATTTACAATAGCCAAGACATAGAAGCAACCTAAATGTCCATCAACAGAGGAATGGATAAAGAAGATGTGATACATATATACAGTGGAGTATTTCTCAGACATAAAAAAAAGAATGAAATAATGCCATTTGCAGCAACATGCATGGATCTAGAGATGACCATACTAAGACAGACAAAGAAAGACAAATATTATATTACATATGTGGAATTTAAACGAAATGATACAAAAAAGAAGCAGATCACAAACTTCAGAAACAAACTATGGTTAGAAAAGTGGAAAGGTGGGGGGAATAAATTATGCATTTTGGATTAACATATATACATTACTAAATATAAAGTAGATAATCAACAAGGAGCTACTGTATAGCACAGGTAACTCTACTTAATACCCTATAATAACTATATGGGAAAAGAATCTGAAAAAAATAGATATATGTATAAATAAACTGCTTTGCAGTGCAACTGAAAGTAACACAACATTGTAAATTAATTATACACCAATATAAAATAAAAATTAAAAAAGAAATAGAAAAGAAATAATGGGATATAATAAAGGAAAATTAAAAAATAAGCAAGTTTGAGAAACGATGGAATGAAGAAAAATAATCTATGCTAAAACTAGGCAAATGAAATAAGATGTAGCTATGTTAATTTCAGACAAAATAGATGGCTAATTAAGGAAACTGCACTCATCTCACACACTAGAAAAGTAATGCTTAAAATTCTCCAAGCTAGGCTTCAGCAATACGTGAACCATGAACTTCCAGATGTTCAAGTGGGTTTAGAAACCAGCTCAAACTCTTCCAGTATCCTACTCAAACACTTCCAGAAAATTGCCAAGGAAGGGAAACTTCCAAACTCATTCTATGAGGCCACCATCACCCTAATTCCAAAACCTGACAAAGATGCCACAAAAAAGAAAACTATAGGCCAATATCACTGATGAACATAGATGCAAAAATGCTTAACAAAATTCTAGCAAACAGAATCCAACCACATATTTAAAAGATCATACATCATGACCAAGTGGGCTTTATCCCAGGGATGCAAAGATTCTTCAATATCCACAAATCAATTAATGTAATACAGCACATTAACATATTGAAAGATAAACTCCATATGATTTTCTCAATAGATGCAGAGAAAGCCTTTGAAAAAGTTCAACACCCATTTATGATTAAAAAAAAAAAAAAAAACCTCCAGAAAGCAGGAATGGAAGGAACATACCTCAACATAATTAAATGTATATATGACAAGCCCACAGCAAAGATTATCCTCAGTGGTGAAAAATTGAAAGCATTTCCCCTAAACTCAGGAACAAGACAAGGGTACCCACTGTCACCACTACTATTCAACATTGTTTTGGAAGTTTTGGCCACATCAATCAGAGCAGAAAAAGAAATAAAAGGAATCCAGATCGGAAAAGAAGAAGTAAAACTCTGTTTGCAGATGACATGATCCTCTACTTAGAGAACCCTAAAGACTCTACCAGAAAATTACTAGAGCTAATCAATGAATACAGTAAAGTTTCAGGATATAAAATTAACACACAGAAATCCCTTGCATTCCTATACACTAACAATGAGAAAACAGAAAGAGAACTTAAGGAAACAATTCCATTCACCATTGCAATGAAAAGAATAAAATACTTAGGAATGTGAAGTGAAGTGAAGTCACTCAGTCATGTCTGAATCTTTGCGACCCCATGGACTATAGCCTACCAGACTCTTCTGTCCATGGAATTTTCCAGGCAAGAATACTGGAGTGGGTTGAATCAACCTAAATAAACAAAAGACCTATGTATAGAAAACTATAAAACACTGATGAAAGAAATCAAAGAGGACAGAAATAGATGGAGAAATATACCATGTTCATGGATTGGAAGAATCAATATTGTCAAAATGAGTATACTACCCAATGCAATCTATAGATTTAACGCACTCCCTATCAAGCTACCAATGGTATTTTTCACAGAACTAGAACAAATAATTTCACAATTTGTATGGAAATACAAAATACCTTGAATAGCCAAAGCAATCTTGAGAAAGAAGAATGGAACTGGAGGAATCAACCTGCCTGACTTCAGGCTATTCTACAAAGCCACAGTCATCAAGACAGTATGGTTCTGGCACAAAGACAGAAATATAAATCAATGGAACAAAATAGAAAGCCCAGAGATAAATCCACACACCTATGGACACCTTATCTTTGAAAAAGGAGACAAGAATATACAATGGAGAAAAGAAAATCTCTTTAATGAGTGGTGCTGGGAAAACTGGTCAACCACTTGTAAAAGAATGAAACTAGAACACTTTCTAACACCATACACAAAAATAAACTCAAAATGGATTAAAGATCTAAATGTAAGACCAGAAACAATAAAACTCCTAGAGGAAACCATAGGCAAAACACTCTCTGACATAAATCACAGCAGGATCCTCTACGACACCTCCCAGAGTAATGGAAATAAAAGCAAAAATAAACAAATGGGACCTAATTAAACTTAAAAGCTTTTGCACAACGAAGGAAACTATAAGCAAGGTGAAAAGACAGCCTTCAGAATGGGAGAAAATAATAACAAACGAAGCAACTGTCAAAGAATTATCTCAAAAGTATATAAGCAACTGCTGCAGCACAATTCCAGAAAAATAAACGACCCAATCAAAACATGGTCCAAAGAACTAAACAGACATTTCTCCAAAGAGGACATACAGATGGCTAACAAACACATGAAAAGATGCTCAACATCACTCATTATCAGAGAAATGGAAATCAAAACCACAATGAGTTACCATTTCACACCAGTCAGAATGGCTGCTATCCAAAAGACTATAAGCAATAAATGCTGGAGAGGATGTGGAGGAAAGGGAACCCTCTTACGTGTTGGTGGGAATGCAAACTAGTACAACCACTATGGAGAACAGTGTGAAGATTCCTTTAAAATAGGACTGCCATATGACCCAGCAATCCCACTGCTGGGCATACACACCAAGGAAACCAGAATTGAAAGACACACTTATATGTAGAGGACCATCTCATCTTCAGACAGTGAGAGTTTTACTTCTTCTTTTCCAATATGGATTCCTTTTATTTATTTATTTTTTTCTTCTCTGATTGCTGTGGCTAGGACTTCAAAAACTATTAAATAGTAGTGTTGAGACTGGGCACTCTTGTCTTATTCCTGATTTTAGACGAATTGCTTTCAATTTTTCACTATTGAGGAGAATGATTGCCGTGGGTTTTTCGTATATGGTTTTTATTATGTTGAGGTATGTTCCTTCTATTCCTATTTTCTGGAGAGGTTTTTTTTTTTTTTTTTTTAATCATAAATGGGTGTTGAATTTTGTCAAAAGCTTTCTCTGCATCTATTGATAAATCACATGGTTTTTATTTTTCAGTTTGTTAATATGGTTTACCATATTTATTGATTGGCAAGTGTTAAAGAATCATTGCATCCCTGGAATAAAACCCAGGGATTTAAAAATAAAAAATTTAAAAATAAAACATAATGATGTATGATCTTTTTAATATGTCGTTGGATTCTGTTTGCTGGAATTTTTTTGAGGACTTTTGCACCTATGTTCGTCAGTGATATTTGCCTGTAGTTTTCTTTTCGTTTTTTTTTTTTTTTTTTTAGTGGCATCTTTGTCTGGTTTTGCTATCAGTGTGATAGTGGTCTCATAGAGTGAGTTTAGGAGTTTTCTTCCTCTACAATTTTCTGGAAGATTTTGAGTAGGATAGGTGGTAACTTCTCTGAAATTTTGTTAGAATTCACCTGTGAAGCCATCTGGCCCACGGGCTTTTGTTTGTTGGAAGATTCTTGATTACAGTTCCAATTTCTGTGCTTGTGATGGGTCTGTTAAGATTTTCTATTTCTTCATGGTTCAGTTTTGGAAGGTTATACTTTTCTAAGAATTTGTCCATTTCTTCCAAGTTGTCCATTTTATTGGCATGTGTATAGTTGCTCATAGTAGTCTCTTTTGATTGTTTGTATTTCTGTGTTGTCTGTTGTAAATTCTCCATTTTCTTTTCTAATTTTATTGAGTATTTTTTTTCTTGATGAGTCTGACTAATGGTTGGTCTATTTTGCTTATCTTCTTAAAAAACCAGCTTTTAGTTTTGTTGATCTTTGCAATAGTCTTGTTAATTTCATTTTCATTTATTTCTCCTCTGATTTTTATGATTTCTTTCCTTCTACTACCTTTGGGATGTTTTTGTTTTTCTTTCTCCAGTTGTTTTTGGTGTGAAGTTAGGTTGTTCTTTTGAGGTTTCTCTTGTTTCTTGAGGTAGGCCTGTATTGCTATCAACTTTCCTCTTAGCACTGCTTTTACAGTGTCCCATAGGTTTTGGGGTGTCATGTTTTCATTTTTATTTGTTTCTATGCATATTTTTATTTCCTTTTTGATTTCTTCAGTTATCTGTTGGTTATTCAGAAACATTTTGTTTAGCCTTCATATGTTCGTGTTTTTAATATTTTTTTTCATGTGGTTGATGTCTAATGTTACAGCATTGTGACCAGAAAAGATACTTGAAATGATTTCAATTGTTTTAAATTTACCAAGGCTAGATTTTTGACCCAGGATGTGATCTATCCTGGAGAACATTCCATGTGTACTTTAAAACAAGATGAAATCCATTGCTTTTGGGTGAAATGCCCTGTAGACATCAATAAGGTCTAACTGGTCTAATGTATCATTTAAAGCTTGTGTTTCCTCATTAATTTTTTGCCTGGATGATCTGTCCATTGTTGTGAGTGGGGTATTAAAGTCTTCCACTATTATTGTGCTACTATCAATTTCCCCTTTAATAGTCATTAGCATCTATCTTATGTATTGAGTTGCTCCTATGCTGTGTGCATATATATTTATAACTGTTATATATTCTTCTTGGATTGATCCCTTGATCATTATGTAGTGTCCTTCTTAGTCTCTTATAAGAGTCCTTATTTTAAAGTCTATTTTATCTGATATGAGTATTGCTACTCCCACTTCATTTGGTCTCCATTTGCATGAGCTATCTTTTCCCAGCCCCTCACTTTCAATAAGTTTGTGTCCCTAGGTTTGAGATGGCTCTCCTGTAGACAGCATATATAGGGGCATGTTTTTGTATCTATTAAGCCAGTCTTTCTGTTTTGGTTGGAGCATTTAGCCCATTTATGTTTAAGGTAACTATTGATAAGTATAATCCTGTTACCATTTACCACTTTTGCTGACTGTGAAGAAGGAGAAACAGGGCCACCAGCCAAAGTATTTGGCAGCGTCTGGGAGCCAGGAAATGCTCTCATCTTATCTTCAGTAAGAAACTGGGGACCTCAGTCCTACAACTGCAAGGCACTGAATTCCACCAAAAACCCCTGTCTCATTGAGCAGAAAACATATTGTCCCCTACAGCTTCCAGAAAAGGCAACTAACTACTATGTTCTCAAGTTTTAAAATTTAAAAAAATCACATTCTAATAAATAAAGGCCTATGCTAGGAGCCATAATGAAAACATAATTCTTTCATGTTCTTCGGACATAGAGCTTTTCAGGTTTTGACACAGGATTTTAACACAATGAAAAATTATGATTCATCATCCAGTTTTCAGATTCAAGTCAGTTCACAGATGGAGTCAATTATTGAAGGGGCAAAGAGACCCTGAAATGCCACAGACTAATGCATGGCAAAATCCCCTTCCTTAACCCTTCCCCTAAAGTGACATATGCCTGTTAGCCAAGGTAACTGAATTGGAGAAGGGCAGTACTCAGACATTTTGATAACTGTTAGATGCAGTGTCTAAGCTGACACTGATTCCAGGTGAACCAAAACACTACTGTGTTCTCCCTGCTAGAAAAGGAATGTATGGAGGCCAAGTGATAAGTGGAGTCTTGCCCAAATCTATGTTACATTGTTCTAATGAGTCCATGAAACCACCCTGTGGTTATTCCCCTGGTCAAGTGTACAATTAGGTTTAGATATATTCAAAATGTAGAAGAATCTCAACCTAAGTTCTCTGCTCTATAATTTAATGTTATTATAATAGCAAGGACCAAGTGGAAGCTTCTGAAAAAAATAAACCCTTTCATCCCTAATCCTGATAGACAACCAGAAAGGACCTAATCCTGAGAGGAATTGCACTTAATGTTACCATCAAATACTTACAAAGGGAATTATACAGGATGAAGGGGTGATAGTCTCCACTGCATCTCCATTCAGTTCATCTGTACTGTTTCTGCAAAAGCCATATGAATCATCATAGATGATGGCTAACTATCATAATCTTAATCAGGTGATAATCACAGTCTTAGCTGCAAAGCTAGATGTGGTATTTGGTATGCACCTACTGATCTGGTAAATGCACTCTTCTTGAAACCCACAGTTTGGAGGATAAAAGCAGTTTGCTTTTACACACAGAAAAAGCTAACATTCAGTTTTGCCATAAACTATGCTAACTCTACAGTGTTCTACTCCAGAACAGCCCACAGTAACCATAACTATCTTCACAGTTTACACAATATTGTATTAAGTCCCAGCTAAAATATAGCTCAAAGTGTATCTTACACTTTGTACCATTAACAAAGAGGAACCACTTAGGATTATGTTTAGATCCATTTATTGTGCTACTTAGAAGGCTGCCAGTTTCAACTGGAATCTGAAGCAACAAAGACTTTGCTTCTTTGAAAAAAGTGTTCTCCCTAAATGTGACTTATGCCTTTTCTTTTTCTTTTTTTTTTTTTTTCATTTATTTTTATTAGTTGGAGGCGAATTACTTTACAATATTGTAGTGGTTTTTGTCATACATTGACATGAATCAGCCATGGATTTACATGTATTCCCCATCCCGATACCCCCTCTTCTTCTATCTTCAGTATATCTGTCTCTTCTCTCTCTCATTATTTCTCTGTTTCTTCTAAAGGGCCAAATTTTTATTATTTTAGTTTTCAAAGAATTATTGTGTTTTTAAACTACTAACTTATGCTGTTATATTTAAGAATTCTTTTCATATACTTCATTTGCTTTTACTTATTTCATATGCTTCAAATAGTAAAGCTTAGCTCATTTACTTTGTATTTATTAGATAAGGATGGCCCTTTACAGAGAAAGTGTGACAAACCCTAGCATACATACTAAGTTACTTTAGTCTTGTCTGACTCTTTGCCACCCCATGGACTGTAGCCTGCCAGGCTCCTCTGTTCATGGGATTCTCCAAGCAAGAATACTGGAGTGGGTTGCCATGCTCTCTTACAAGGAATCTTCTCAACCCAGGGATTGAACTTGCATTTCCTAAGTCAACCTGTATTAACAGGTAGGTTCTTTACCACTAGCACAACCTGGGAAGCCCAGAGACTCCTGGAGGGCACAAACAAAAACTTCTGTCCACTAGGATCCAGGATAAAGGAGCAGTGATCCCCTCAAGAGACTGAGCCAGACCTGCCTGTGAGTGCTTGAGGGTCTCCTGTGAGAAAATAGGTCAGCAGTGGCCTGCCGCAGGAACAGGGGCTCTGGCAGCAGCAGTCCAGGGAGGCTTGGCAAGTGGCATACATCCTCTTACATGAGGTCATTATTAGCCCTACTGTAGAGCCGCTGGGTGGGTGATTCTCACACTGTTGTGAAGGTTCTAGGTCCCACACAGACATCCCAACCTGGGAATCCAGCAAAGGGACTATGAATCCCCAGGGAATCTGACTTTGAAGGTCAGTGAGATTTGGTTACAGAACTGAGGAAACAGAGACACTTGGAGGGCACAAACAAAATGTTGTATGCACCAGGCCCCAGGGGAAAGGAGCAGAGACACCACAACAGACTGAGCCAGACTTGCCCATGTGTGTTTGGGATTCTCAGGCAGAGGTGTGTGTCAACAGTGGTCTGCCACAGGGTTAGGGGCACTGGCAGCAGCAGTTGTGGGAGGTGCGGCATTATGGCATAAGTCATCTTTGAGGAGGTCACCATTAGCCCTTCCATAGAGCCTATAACCCTAATATAGAGCCTTCAGACTCCAGGACTGGGCCACCTCAGGCCAAACTACAAGGAGGGAGCAGAGCCCCCACCCATTAGCAGAAAATTGGATTAAAGATTTACTGGGCATGAACCCCCTCCTTGTAGCTCAGTTGGTAAAGAAACTGCCTGCAGTGCAGGAGACCTGTGTTTGATTCCTGGGTTAGGAAGATCCCTTGGAGAAGGAAACGGCAACCCACTCCAGTATTCTTTCCTGGAGAATCCCATGGACAGATGAACCTTGCCGACTACAGTCCATGGGGTTGCAAGAGTTGGACATGACTTAGTGACTAAAGAGAGACAGCAGGCCCTACACACTAGAGCAAGACCCAGTTTCCCCACAGCCAGTTTCTCCCATAAGGAAGCTTGCACAAACCTCTTATCATCATCCATCAGAGGGCAGACAGAAGAAGCAGGAACTTCAATCCCATGGCCCCAAGAATGAAAACCATAACCACAGAAAACTAACCAAAATAATCACATGGATCACAACTTTGTGTAACTCAATGAAAATATGAGCCATGCCATGCAGGACTACCCAAGACTTGACGGGTAATGGTGGAGAGTTCTGGCAAAACGTTGAGAAGGGAATGGCAGACCACTTCAGCATTCTTCCCTTGAGAACCCCATGAACAGCATGAAATGGCAAAAAGACATGATGCTGAAAGATGAGCCTCACAGGTCAGTAGGTATCCAGTATGCTAACGAGGAAGACTGGAGAAATACATCCTGAAAGAATGAAGAGGCTGAGCCAAAGCAGACCATGACCAGTTGTGGATGTATCTGATAGTGAAAGTAAAGTCCAGTGCTGTAAAGAACAATATTGCATAGGAAACCATGAATCAAGGTAAACTGGCTGTGGTCAAACAGGAGATGGCAAAAGTGAACATCGACATTTTAGGAATCAGTGAACTAAAATAGACAAGAAAGTGTGGATTTAACTCAGATGATGACTATTATACCTACTACTGTGGGCAAGAATCCCTTAGAAGAAATGGAATAGCCCTCATAGTCAACAAAAGTCTGAAATGTAGTGCAATCTTGGGTGTAATCTCAAAAACGACAGAAAGATCTCATTTGATTCCAAGGTAAACTACTCAACATCATAGTAATCCAAGTCTATATCCCAACCAGCAATGCTGAAGAAGCTGAAGTTGAGCAGTTCTATGAAGACCTATAACACCTTCAAGAACTAACACCAAAAAAAAAAAAAAAAAAAAAGTCCTTTTCATCATAGGGGATTGGAAGTTAAAAGTAGGAAGTCAAGAGATACCTTGAAAAACAGGCAAGTTTGGCCTTAAGTACAAAATGAAGCAGGGCAAAGGCTAACAGGGTTTTGCCAAGAGAACGCACTGGTCATAACAAACATCCTCTTCCAACAACACAAGAGACGACTCTACAAATGGACATCACCAGATGGTCAATACCAAAATCCGACTGATTATATTCTTTGCAGTTGAAGATGGAGAAGTTCTACACAGTCAGTAAAAACAATACTGGGAGCTGACTGTGGCTCAGATCAGGTCAGTTCAGTTCAGTCGCTCAGTCGTGTCCGACTCTTTGCGACCCCATGAACCACAGCACACCAGGCCTCCCTGTCCATCACCAACTCATGGAGTCCACCCAAAACCATGTCCATTGAGTTCATGATACCATCCAACGATCTCATCCTCTGTCATCCCCTTCTCCTCCTGCCCTCAATCCCTCCCAGAATCAGGGTCTTTTCAAATGAGTCACCTCTTCGCATCAGGTGGCCAAAGTATTGGAGTTCAGCTTCAACATCAGTCCATCCAATGAACACCCAGGATTGATCTCCTTTAGGAGGGACTGGTTGGATCTCCTTGCAGTCCAAGGGACTCTCAAGAGTCTTCT
The DNA here is from genome assembly GCF_019320065.1 of Cervus canadensis. NCBI lineage: Eukaryota > Metazoa > Chordata > Mammalia > Artiodactyla > Cervidae > Cervus > Cervus canadensis. The sequence continues at coordinate 34,518,643 of NC_057419.1, forward strand.
CCAACACCACAGTTCAAAACCATCAGTTCTTCAGTGCTCAGCTTTCTTTATAGTCCAACTCTCACATCCATACATGACCACTGGAAAAACCACAGCCTTGACTAGACGGACCTTTGTTGGCAAAGTAATGTCTCTGCTTTTTAATATGCTATCTAGGTTGGTCATAACTTTCCTTCCAAGGACTAAACGTCTTTTAATTTCACGGCTGCAGTCACCATCTGCAGTGATTTTGGAGCCCAGAAAAATAAAGTCAGCCACTGTTACAACTGTTTCCCCATCTATTTGCCACGAAGGGATGGGACCGGGTGCTATGATCTTAGTTTTCTGAATGTTGAGCTTTAAGCCAACTTTTTCACTCTCCTCTTTCACTTTCATCAAGAGGCTGTTTAGTTCCTCTTCACTTTCTGCCATAAGGGTGGTATCATCTGCATATCTGAGGTTATTGATATTTCTCCCATCAATCTTGATTCCAGCTTGTGCTTCCTACAGCCCAGCATTTCTCATGATGTACTCTGCATATAAGTTAAATAAGCAGGGTGACAATATACAGCCTTGATGTACTCCTTTTCCTATTTGAATCAGTCTGTTGTTCCATGTCCAGTTCTAACTGTTGCTTCCTGACCTGCATACAGGTTTCTCAAGAGGCAGGTCAGGTGGTCTGGTATTCCCATCTCTTGAAGAATTTTCCACAGTTTATTGTGATCCACACAGTCGAAGGCTTTGGCATAGTCAATAAAGCAGAAATAGATGTTTTTCTGGAACTCTCTTGCTCTTTCAATGATTCAACAGATGTTGGCAATTTGATTTCTGGTTCCTCTGCCTTTTCTAAAACCAGCTTGAACATCTGTAAGTTCACAGTTCACGTATTGCTGAAGCCTGTCTTGGAGAATTTTAAGCATTACTACACTAGCATGTGAGATGAGTGCAATTTTGCAGTAGTTTGAGCATTCTTTGGCATTGCCTTTCTTTGGGATTGGAATGAAAACTGACCTTTTCCAGTCCTGTGGCCACTGCTGGGTTTTCCAAATTTGCTGGCATATTGAGTGCAGCCCTTTCACAGCATCATCTTTTAGGATTTGAAATAGCTCAACTGGAATTCCATCACCTCCACTAGCTTTGGTCATAGTGATGCTTCCTAAGGCCCACTTGACTTCACATTCCAGGATGTCTGGCTCTAGGTGAGTGATCACACCATCGTGATTATCTGGGTCGTGAAGATCTTTTTAGTACAGTTCTTCTGTGTATTCTTGCCACCTCTTCTTAATATCTTCTGCTTCTGTTAGGTCCCTACCATTTCTGTCCTTTATTGAGCTCATCTTTGCATAAAATGTTCCCTTTCTGTCTCTAATTTTCGTGAAGACATCTCTAGTCTTTCCCATTCTGTTGTTTTCCTCTATTTCTTTGCATTGATTGCTGAGGAAGGCTTTCTTATCTCTCCTTGCTATTCTTTGGAACTCTGCATTCAAATGGGTATATCTTTCCTTTTCTCCTTTGATTTTCACTTCCCTTCTTTTCACAGCTATTTGTAAGGCCTCCTCAGACAGCCATTTTGCTTTTTTGCATTTCTTTTTCTTGGGGATGGTCTTGGTTCCTGTCTCCTGTACAATGTCATGAATCTCTGTCCATAGTTCCTCAGGCACTCTATCAGATCTAGTCCCTTAAGTCTATTTTTCACTTCCACTGTATAGTCATAAGAGATTTGATTTAAGTCATACCTGAATGGTCTAGTGGTTTTCTCTACTTTCTTCAATTTCAGTGTGAATTTGGCAATAAGGAGTTCATGATCTGAGCCACAGTCTGATCCTGGTCTTGTTTTTGCTGACTGTATAGAGCTTCTCCATCTTTGACTGCAAGAATATAATCAATCTGATTTCGGTGTCGACAATCTGGTGATGTCCATGTGTAGAATCTTCTCTTGTATTGTTGAAAGAGGGTGTTTGCTATGACCAGTGTGTTCTCTTAGCAGAACTCTATTGCCTTTGCCCTGCTTCATTCTGTACTCCAAGGCCAAATTTGCCTGTTACTGCAGGTGTTTCTTGACTTCCTAATTTTACATTCCAGTCCCCTATAATGAAAAGGACATCTTTTTTGGGTGTTAGTTCTAAAAGGTCATGTAGGTCTTCATAGAACTGTTTAACTTCAGCTTCTTCAGTATTACTGCTCAGGGCATAAACTTGGATTACCTTGATATCTAATGATTTGCCTTCGAAACCCACAGAGATCATTCTGTCGTTTTTGAGATTGCACCCAAGATTGCACTACATTTCAGACTTTTGTTGACTGTGATGGCTACTCCATTTCTTCTATGGGATTCCTGCCCACAGTAGTGAACTCCTTATTGTAAAATTTAGACTTAAATGGAAGAAAGTAGGAAAACCACTAGGCCATTCAGGTATGACCTAAATCAAACCTCTTATGATTATACAGTGGAAGTGACAAATAGATCCAAGGGATTAGATCTGATAGACAGCATGCCTGAAGAACTACGGATGGAGGTTCATAACATTATACAAGAGGAGGTGACCAAAACCATCCTAAGGAAAAAGAAATGCAATAAGGCAAAATGGTTGTCTGAGGAGGGCTTAAAAATTGCTGAGAAAAAAAGAAGTGAAAGGCAAAGGAGAAAGACTCAGATATACCCAACCGGATGCAGTGTTTCAAAGACTAACAAGGAGAGATAAGAAAGTCTTTGTAAGTGAACAATGCAAAGAAATAGAGGAAAACAAGAGAATGGGAAAGAATAGAGATGTCTCAAAAAATTAGAGATACCAAGAGAATATTGCATGCAAAGATGGGAAGAAATAGAGGATGAAAACGTAAGGACCTAACAGAAGCAGAAGAGATTAACAAGTGGTGGCAAGAATACACAGAACTATACAAAAAAAAAAAGTCTTAATGACCTGGATTAATGCAATGCTGTGATCACTCACCTAGAGCCAGACATCTTGGAGTGTGAAGTCAAGTGGGCCTTAGGAAGCATTGCCATGAACAGAGCTAGTGGAGGTGATGGAATTCCAGCTGAACCATTTCAAATCCTCAATGATGATGCTGTTAAAGTGCTGCAAAAGAAAGTGGATGCCAAAGAATGTTCAAGCTACCATTGAATTTCTGCCACTTCATATGCTAGCAAAGTAATGTTCAAAATACTTCAAGCTAGGCTTCAACAGTACATGAATCAAGAACTTCCAGATGTACAAGGTGGATTTAGAAAAGGGACAGAAACCAGAAATCAAATTGCCAGCATCTGTTGGTTCATTGAGAAAGCAAGGGAATTCCAGAAAAAATCTACTTCTGTTTCATTGACTATGCTAAAGCCTTTGACTATGTGGATCACAACAAACTGTGAAACATTCTTAAAGAGATGGGAATACCAGATCACCTTATCTGCCTCTTGAGAAACCTGAATGCAGATCAGGAAAAAAAGTGTTAAAACCAGACATGGAACAACGGATTGGTTCAATATTGCGAAAGGAGTATGTCAAGGCTGTATATCGTACCATGCTTATTTAACTTACATGCAGAGTACACCATACAAATTGCTGGGCTGGATATCAATAAGCTCAGATATGCAGGTGACACTACCCTTATGGCAGAAAGTGAAGATGAACTAAAGAACTTCTTGATGAAGGTGAAAGAGGAGAGTGAAAGAGCTGGCTTAAAATGCAACATTCAAAAAGCTAAAATCATGGCATCTAGACCATCACTTCATGGCAAATAGATGGGTAAAAAAAGGAAACAGTGACAGATTTTATGTTCTTGGGCTCCAAAATCTCTGCAGATGGTGACTGCAGTCATGAAATTAAAAGATGCTTCCTCCTTGGAAGAAATGCTATGAAAAACGTAGACAGAGACATCAATTTGCTGACAAAGGTCTGATTAGTCAAAGCTATTGTTTTTCCAGTAGTCATGAATGGATATGAGAGTTGGACCATAAAGAAGACTGAGGGCTGAAGAATTGATGCTTTTGAACTGTGGTGTTGGAGAAGACTCTTGAGAGTCCCTTGGACAGAAAGATCAAACCATTCAATCCTAAAGGAAATCAACCCTGACTATTCATTGGAAGTACTGGTGCTGAAGATGGAGCTCTAATACTTTGGCCACCTGATGGAAAGAGCTGACTCATTGGAAAAGACCCTCATACTGGGAAAGACTGAAGGCAGGAGGAGAAAGAGGTGACAGAGGATGAGACTGATAGATGGCATCACCAACTCAATGGACATGAGTTTGAAAAAATTCTGGCAGATGGTGAAGGACCAGGAAGCCTGGAGTGCTGCAGTTCATGGGGTCTCAGAGAGTCAAATATGACTGAACAACTGAACAGCAACATTAGACAAGGATATTGATTTTCCTGAAAATCAATTTGATGGAATCATTATTTTGAATTTTTATTTATTTCTTTATAGTCTGCGATTTCCATTTTGACTTCCTCTCAAACTCAAAATTTTAGAAGAGGTCAGTGTGCTTTTGTTGTTAATCTCTAATTAATTGAATTTTATTTATTGACTTATTTATTGGCTATCTTTTGTTGCCACTACATTTATAATTTCATTACATTTTGTAATAAAATATCTTTTAATAGTCTTTCTAGCCTTAGTGTGGATAACTTGAAAACTATTCCATTGATATTACTCAGCCATAAAAAGGAACACATTTGAGTCAGTGTTAATGAGGTGATGAACCTAGAGCCTATTACACAGTGAAGAAGGTCAGAAAGAGAAAAACAAATATATGTTAACTCATAAATATGGAATCTAGAAAGATGGTATTAATGAATCTATTTGCAGGGCTGCCATGGAGACGCAGACATAGAGAACAGATTCATGGACTGGTGACCGGGGGAACGTGAGGTTGTGACAAATGGAGAGAGTAGCATGGTAAAACTTACACTACTATATGTAAAATAGGCAGAGAGCGGGAATTTGCTGTATGACTCAGGGAACTCAAACTGGGCTCTGTGACAACCTAGAGGGGTGGGATGGGGTGGCAGGTGGGAGGGAGGTTCCAGAGGGACAGGACATATGTATATCTATGGCTGATTCATGTTGATGTATGGCAGAAACCAACACAATATTGAAAGCAATTATCTTTTAACTAAAAAGAAATAATTTTAATTAAAAAACTATCCCATATGATTTTAAAACCAATTATATTTTCTCATTATTGAGTAAAATGAAATTAAATCAACTTAATGTATGGTTTCTCCATGTTCTCTGTAACTTTACATTTATTTGATGCATATCAATGTATGGCAAAAACCACTACAATATTGTAAAGTAATTAGCCTCCAACTAATAAAAATAAATGGAAAAAAAAGTAATTTATTGGTTTCTGAGACAGGATGGTCTTTTTCATTGCTTCTATTTCTAATTCCTTTTTCTATATACATTATACATGTGTCTATCTTCTTCTATCACTTATATTCCTCATATGTATTCTTATAAGTAAGCATAAATACTTACAATACATTGTAATTTTTACCTATAGAAATCATTATGTTTTTCAGTATGATATTTTTCACTTTGGATTCTATTTTGTCACATATGTCACCATTCTTTTTGTTAACATTTTCACAAGATATCAGTCATGTATTTTACTTTTTATCATTTTATTTTTCTTTTGCATATGTGTCTCATACAGAGAATATAACTGAATTTGATGGATTTATTTACCTAACACAAAAATCTTGAATTCATCAATTTTATCTTCTATCTTGTGTACTACTCAATGAACCTATTAAGTTTTTATTTCATCATTTATGTTTTTAATTATAAAGACTGACTATTCCTGTTGCAGGAATCCATTTTTGTTGATTTTTAAGAATGGGTTACTCTCTCAAATATTTACACAATAATTATTTATACCTCTTTTTATATTTCCTTTTGCTTTCTATGCTAAATCTGTTTCCTTTTAAATTTTTAATTAGTGGAAAATTACTTTACAATATTGTAATGGTTTCTGCCATACATCAAATGAATCGGCCATAGGTCCCCTCCCTACAATCCCACCCCTCTAGGTTGTCACAAAGCAAGGGGTTTGGGTTCCCTGTGTCATATAGAGAATTCCCATGGGCTATATATTTTACATATGGCAATGTGTACATTCCAATGCTACTTTCTCAAAGCATCCCACCCTCTCCTACACCACTGTGTACAAAATTCTGTTCTTTATGTCTCCTTTGTTGCCCTACAAGTAGGATCATCAATACTATCTTTTAAATCCCATATATATACCTTAATATATAATATTTTTCTTTCACTTTCTGACTTACTTCTGTTTAATAGGCTCTAGGTTCATCCACCTCATTAGAACTGACTTAAATGCATTCCTTTCAATGGCTGAGTAACATTTCATTGTGTATATGTACAACAATTTTATCTACTCATCTGTCAATGGACATCTAGGTTGCTTTCACGTCCTAGCTATTGTGAATAGCTCTGCAGTGAACATTGGGGTACACGTGTCTTTTTCAATTATGATTTTCTCAGGGTATATGCCCAGTAGTGGGATTGCTTAGTCAAATGATAGCTTTATTCCTAGTTTATTAAGGAATATCCATACTGTTCTCCATAGTGGCTGTATCAATTTGCATTCCCACCAACAGTGCAAGAGGCTTCCCTTTTCTCTACACCCTCTCCAGCATTTACTCTTTTGTTAACTTTTTGATGATGGCCATTCTGACCAGTGTTAGATGATACCTTATTCTGGTTTTGATTTTTAGTTCTCTAATAGTGAGGGGTGTTGAGTATCTTCTCATATGTTTATTATCCATCTGTATGTCTTCTTTGGAGAAGACCTTTGCCTTGAGGACATCCCTCTCTCCTTTTGCCCTTTATGATCTGAACTTCCTACTCTGAGAAGATATTTTGAGGAAGGATAAAGCTGGTTTTACAAAAGGCAGAGGAACCAGAGATCAAATTGCCAACATCCGATGGATCATCTAAAAAGTAAGAGAGATCCAGAAAAACATCTATTTCTACTTTATTGACTATGCCAAAGCCTTTGACTGTGTGGATCACAAGAAACTGTGGAAAATTCTGAAAGAGATGGGAATACCAGACCACCTGACCTGCCTCTTGAGAAACCTGTATGCAGGTCAGGAAGCAACAGTTAGAACTGGACATGGGACAATAGACTGGTTCCAAATAGGAAAAGGAGTACATCAAGGCTGTATATTGTCACCCTGCTTATTTAACTTATATGCAGAGTACATCATGAGAAACGCTGGGCTAGAGGAAGTACAAGCTGGATTGAAGATTGCCAGGAGAAATATCAATAACCTCAGATATGCAAATGACACCACCCTTATGACAGAAAGTGAAGAGGAACTAAAGAGCCTCTTGATGAAAGTGAAAGAGGAGAGTGAAAACGTTGGCTCAAAGCTCAACATTCAGAAAACTAAGATCATGACATCTGGTCCCATCACTTCGTGGTAAATAGGTGGGGAAACAGTTGTAACAGTGGCTGACTTTATTTTTCTGGGCTCCAAAATCACTGTAGATGGTGATTGCAGCCATGAAGTTAAAAGACACTTACTCCTTGGAAGGAAAGTTATGACCAACCTAGATAGCATATTAAAAAGCAGAGACATTACTTTGCCAACAAAGGTCCGTGTAGTCAAGGCTGTGGTTTTTCCAGTGGTCATGTATGGATGTGAGAGTTGGACTATAAAGAAAGCTGAGCACTGAAGAATTGATGCTTTTGAACTGTGGTGTTGGAGAAGACTCTTGAGAGTCCCTTGGACTGCAAGGAGATCCAACCAGTCCATCCTAAAGGAGATCAGTCCTGGGTGTTCATTGGAAGGACTGATGTTGAAGCTGAACTCCAATACTTTGGCCACCTGATGCAAAGAGGTGACTCATTTGAAAAGATCCTGATGCTGGGCAAGATTGAGGGCAGGAGGAGAAGGGGATGACAGAGGATGAGATGGTTGGATGGCATCACCGATTCGATGGACATGGGTTTGGGTGAACTCTCGGAGTTGGTGATGGACAGGGAAGCCTGGGGTGCTGCGGTCTCAAAGAGTCAGACACGACTGAGCGACTGAACTGAACTGAAGTGAACTGAAAGGTAGTGTTTGGGACATCATGACATCTCTGCCAGCACTTCCGTAAGTCTCCCCCAGCCTATATTCTGAGGTACCTTGACCTTATCTGTTTGGAGCACCTTATGCTTCCTTTTGGGGACGTTTTAGATTCCATTTGTTAAGGACTTGGACTAAGGCCATGCATTGGCTTAGCAGGACTTGGATTCCAAGTTGAGCCTTGGGCTATTTAGGTTTTCTGTTTGTTTTGTTTGTTTGTGGATTTACATCAGGCTGGTGAGAATTTGGTTTGCCTTTGATTTTGCCAGCAAATGCTTAATTTGACTCAACATTGGAGGCGCTTCCTCTTCAATTCCATCTGACAGCCCTCTAGGGAAAATGTTGGCAGACTGGGAAACCTATAATTATAAACTTATAAATAAGGAAAATTTAGTTTAACATCACATGGTCACAATATTCTTTAGATTCTGGAGAAAACTGGTTGAGATGAAACTTTTGAAATTTCAAAACTGATTCATTTTGCATGTGCAATTAGAGAAAGTACTTGATAAAATATATTTTCAGAATACTGACCCTGAGAGAACAAAAATAGTCTTAAGAGAAAACCTGAAGTTAGCTCTTATCATGTGTTTGAAGTACAAACAGAGCCCACTTTGCCTGGGACTTCAATCTTGGGTTAATTAGTAGAACTTCAAGCCAAGTGGGTAAAAAGAGGAAAGCAAAAGAAGGCTTTTAAAATCAAATGTGCATATATTGAAGAATCTGCAAACACAATTCTGTAATTATCTGTCAATTAAAAAATAAATAAATTAAAAAAAATCAAATGTGTACCCTGCCTCAGCTCTGCCCCAGTGTGGGTATTATCACATGTGATGTCTCTAGCCTACATTAAGAAATACTTCAAGAATTTTAAAGTGTTTATGGAGTCCTTGAAGGAAATTGGCTGGAAACAGTGCTCCCTTGAGACTATGAGGAAATAGGCATTCCTATACATTGATTGTAGGAAGGCAAATTGTTACAATTCTTCTAGTGATAAGTCTGAAAATTCTAACAAATCTATTGTATTTAACAGCGTCCTTACTTTAAAGAAACAGTTACATACCATCCATTTCATCCATTAAAATGTACAATTCAATGTTTTTTTTACTAGAAAATCCAGAACATTTTTATCATGTCCAAAAGAAACTCCAACATATTAGCAGCCAATCTTGTCTGTAATAAACTAAATGGGAAAAGAAGTTGAAAAAGAGTGGATATATGTATATGCATAACTGAATCACTTTAACGTACATCAGAAACTAACACAACATTATTAATCAGCTATATTCCAATTAAAATAAAAAGTTTAAAAATTAACAACAATGTTTAACCATCACAAAAATCAATTTTAGAACATTTTCATCACCCCAGAAAGAAACTCCATACACATTAGCAGTCACTCATTTCCCATCGTGCCTCTGCCCCCATTAGCAGCCTTTGTTGTTGTTCAGTCACTCAGTTCAGTTCAGTTTAGTCGTTCAGTCATGTCCAACTCTGCAACCCCATGGACTGCAGCACACCAGGCTTCCCTGTCCATCACTGACTCCCAGAGCTTACTCAAACTCACATCCATCGAGTCAGTGAAACCATCCAACCATCTCATCCTCTGTCTTCCCCTTCTCTTCCCACCTTCAGTCTTTCCCAGAATCAGGGTCTTTTCCATTGAGTCAGTTCTTCACATCAGGTGGCCAAAGTATGGGAGTTTCAGTTTTAACATCAGTCCTTCCAATGAATATTCAGGACTGATTTCCTTTAGGATGGACTGGTTGGATCTCCTTGCAGTCCAAGAGACTCTCAATAGACTCTTTATTAGATCTGATAGACACAGTACCTGAAGAGCTATGGACAGAGGTTCGTGACATTGTACAGGAGGCAGTGATCAAGACCATCCCCAAGAAAAAGAAATGCAAAAAGGCAAAATGGTTATCTGAGGAGGCATTACAAATAGCTGAAAAAAAGAAGAGAAATGAAAGGCAAAGGCGAAAAGGAAAGATACACCCGTTTGAATGCAGAGTTCCAAAGAATAGCAAGGAGAGATAAAGCCTTCCTAAGTGATCAATGCAAAGAAATAGAGGAAAACAAGAGAATAGGAAAGACTAGAGATCTATTCAAGAAAATTAAAGATACCAAGGGAACAGTTCATGCAAGATGAGGACAGAATAAATGAGGAAAAGATGAGGTCAATAAAGGATAGAAATGGTATTGACCTAACAGAAGCAGAAGATATTAAGAAGAGTCACTCTGTCATGTCAAACTCTTTGCAAGTCCATGAACTGCAGCATACCAGGCTTCCCCATCCTTTAAAATTTCCTGGAATTTGCCCAAACCCAAGTCCATTGAGTTGGTGATGCCATCCAACCAATTCATCCACTGTCGCCCCCTTCTCCTCCTGCCCTCAATCTTTCCTGGGATCAAGGTCTTTTCCAATGAGTTGGCTCTTTGCATCAGATGGCCAAAGTATTGGAGCTTCAGCTTCAGCGTCAGTCCTTCCAATTAATATTCAGGGTTGATTTTCTTTAAGATTGACTGATTTGAACTCCTTGCAGTCCAAGGACTGTCAAGAGTCCACTCCAGCACCACAGTTGAAAAGCATCAATTCTTTGGTGCTCAGCCTTCTTTATGGTCCAACCCTCACATCCATACATAACTACTGGAAAAACCATAGCTTTGACTATACAGACTTTTGTCAGCAAAGTGATGTCTCTGCTTTTTAATATGCTGTCTAGGTTTGTCATAGTTTTTCTTCCAAAGAGCAAGCATATTTTAATTTCATGGCTACAGTCACCATTCACAGTGACTTTGGAGCCCAAGAAAATAGTCTGTCACTCTTTCAATTTTTCCTCATCTATTTGCCATGAAGTGTTGGGGCCAGATGCCATGATCTTAGCTTTTTGAATGTTGAGTTTTAAGCCAGCTTTTTCACTTTAATCTTTCATCTTCATCAAGAGACTTATTAATACCTCATTACTTTCTGTCATTAAGGTGGTGTCATATGCATATCTTGAGGTCATTGATATTTCTCCCCAGCCCTCAACAATCACTAATATCTACTTTATATCATTAAACAGCAAAGAGGCATATATGAGAATAGAAGATTGAACATTCACAGAAATAATGAGGGGAATGTTGGACTTGCCCAGATTGTAAAATTGAGGATTCAAGATACATTTACCTAAATTCCCAAGGAAAAGGAAGCTCTGAGTGACATCTGTGTTAAAAAAGAATAACATCCTTGCACTGTTGGTGGGAATGTAAATTGAAACAGCCACTATAGAGAACAGTATGGAGATTTCTTAAAAACTAGAAATAAAACTATCATATGATCCAGCAGTCCCACTAATAGGCATTTGCCCTGAGAAAACCACAATTCAAAAGGACATATGTACACTGCAGCACTATTTACAATAGCCAAGACATGGAAGCAACTTAGAGGTTCATTGACAGATGAATGGATAAGAAGATGTGGTACCTATATACAATGGACTATTACTTAGCCATAAGAAAGAACTCATCTGAGTCACTTCTAGTGAGGTGGATGAACCTAGAGCCTATTATTCAAAGTGAAGTGAATCAGAAAGAGAAAAACAAATATTGTACATTAATGCATATATATGGAATCCAGAAAAATAGTACTGACGAACCTATTTGCAGGGAAGGAATGGAGATGCAGATGTAGAGAATGGACTTGTGGACACAGTGGGGGAAGGACTGGGTATGACGAACTGAGAAGGTAGAGTTGACATATATACACTATCATGTCTAATATAGATAGCTAGTGGGAAGCTACTATACAATACAGGAAGCCCAGCCTGGAACTCTGTGATGACTTAGAAGGATGGGATAGGAGGGGGTAGGGAGGCTCAAGAGGCTCATAATTTTATATAATGATGACTGATTTGCATTGTTGTACAGCAGAAACCAACACAACATTGTAAAGCAATTATTCTCCAATTAAAAACAAACAGGCGCAGTCCCAAGATGGTGGAGGAATAGGACGAGGAGACCACTTTCTCCCCACAAAATTCATCAAAAGATCATTTGAATGCTGAACAACTTCCACAAAACAACTTCTGAACACTGGTGGATGACACCAGGCACCCAGAAAGGCAGCCCAATCTCTTCAAAGGAAGGTAGGACAAAATATAAAAGACAAAAACTGAGACAAAAGATTTAGGGACAGAGCCCCATCCTGGGGAGGGAGTCAGGAAGGAGGAGAAGTCCCCACACAATAGGAAACCTTCTCACAGGTGTGTCTGTGGGGAATTTTGGAATCTCAGAGGGCAACATAAACAGGAGAAAAAAAAAAGTCACAGAATATGTGCCTAACCGCAACTGCCAGCAGAGAAGTGGCCCAGACGCTTGTGTCCACCACCAGTGGGGGCTGGGCAGGGAGGTGCAGGCTATAAGGACCAGGCCTGAATGCCCTAAGGACAGCCTGAGGGAGCTAATGTGAGATAGCAACCCAAACTATGGGTTCGCCAGAGACAAGGAAAAAAAAAAAAAAAAACCTTTCCCGCAAAAGGCTCTATCATCACAGGTGACCCCTGGCACGCTCACAGAACAAAAGATTGAGCGAATACCAAAGGAGAGCAAGCCGGCAGCATATAGAGCCCTCCCTCCCCAGAGGCAGAGAGGCAGGTGATCGACAGCCAGAGCTGAAAGGCAAGGGGCTGCTGCAATCTCAGCCCCAGAGACCGCATCTTCTTCCAAACTGTGAGAAGGCTCCCAGTTTGTAAACGCGTCTTCCTGGGATCCTGGATGGTTGACATCTGCCAGGAATGTCACAGCCTGAGATCAGCTCCGCAGAGGAGACACACAGCAACACTGGGGACTGTGCTCTCACAGTGCACCCGGGAAACCAAGTGGCAGGGACCCGGGAGGTGAATAAGATGCACAGTCCACCTGGGACAGTACACTCACCAAGCACCTGGTCACCTGAGTTGCTCGGACCTGGAAAGGGCACTAAAAGCACAGCCCATCCGAGTCTGTGCCCTTGCAGAGCACCCAAGAACCTGAGTGACTTAGAGCTGGAGAGTGCATGAAATGCAGGGTCCACTTGGGACAGTGCCCTTGCAGAGCACTGTGGAAACTGAGCCGTGTGGACCCAGGAAGCACAAGCTGCCTTGGGCTGGGGCAAACCCAGTGTGGGCCATCCACTGAGAGCACTCCCCACACATGCCAGCGGTATTTGTTTGGCAGTGTCCCTCCCTCCCCACAACACAACTGAAGAACTGAACCTCAACAAGTGGCCACCTTCGCCCCCTTGTGTCGGGGGGAAATTAGACACTGAAGAGTCTTGCAAACAGAGGAAGCCAAAATAAACAAAGAAGGGGGAACTGCTCTGGAAGTAACAGGTGCAACAGATAAAAATCCTGACATTAATCCTGGAGACATTTGAGGGGCACCTATAAATCTTGAGAACAAGTACCAGCCAGAACAAGGGACTATTTGACACTGAACTGACCCCACACTGCCCACAACAGCTCCAGAGAAATTCCTAGATATATTTTTACTATTATAACTTTTTGATTAAAAAAAAATTAGTTCTATACTGTACCTTTAACATTCATTTTTATAGCCTACTATTACCTTTCAAAAAACCCCTATTTAAAAAAAAATTAAATTCCATATATATTTTTAAATTATTGTGATTGTTTTGTATTTTTATATTGTATTTTTGAGAGTCTAACCTCTATTCTAGGTTTATAACCTTCGCAGGAGGCTTAACTCCAAAACTTTAGAACATCAGAGAACTCCAGACTCCAGAGAACCTTAATAGACAAGAGCTCACCCAAAAGTCTCTACACCTACACTGAAACGAAGCTCCACCCCAAAGCCAACAAGATCCAGTGCAAGACATGCCATGATAATTCTCCAGCAAAACAGGAACACAACCCTGAACATTAAAAGACGAGCTGCCCAAAGCCATGCTAAACCCATAGACACTCAAAAACTCAGAACTGGAAACGTCATTGCACTCCAGAGAGACGAGATCCAGTTCAATGCACCAGAACGCAGACACAAGCCTCCATAACCAGGAAACCTTGACAAGCCTTTAGTCCAACTCCACCCACAAGGAGCGGACTCCACAATTAAGAGGAAAGGAAATGGCAACCCACTCCAGTACTCTTGCCTAGAAAATCCCATGGACGGAGGAGCCTGGTTTCCATGGGGTCGCAAAGAGTTGGACACGACTGAGCTACTTCACTTTTCACTTTCACTATGAACTTCCAGCTTGCAGAAAGGACACCCCAAACACAGTAATATAAATAAAATGAAAAGGCAGGGAAATATTCAGCAGGTGAAGAAACATGATAAAAACCCACCAAACCATGCATGAGACAAATGCTGGGGCCTGGTGCACTGGGAAGACCCAGAGGGATCGGGGAATACATGTAAATCCATGGCTGATTCATGTCAATGTATGACAAAAACCACTACAATATTGTAAAGTAATTAGCCTCCAACTAATAAAAATAAATGAAAAAAAAGAGGGGGAAAAAAAAAACCCACCAAACCAAACAAAAGAGGACAAGATAAGGAGTCTACCTGAAAAAGAATTCAGAATAATGATAGTAAAATGATCCCAAATCTTCAAAACAAAATGGAACTACAGATAAATAGACTAGACACAAGAATTGAGGAGATACAATAAATGTTTAACAAGGACCTAGAAGAAATAAAGAAGAACCGATCAATAATGAATAATGCAATAACTGAGATAAAAGGATTCTGGAGAGAACCAACAGTAGAATGAGGCAGAAGAGAGGATACATGAGGTGGAAGATAGAATGGTGCGAATAAATGAAGCAGAGAGGAAAAAAGAAAAAAAAAAGAATTAAAAGAAATGATGACAACCTCAGAGACCTCTGGAACAATGTAAGACACCCCAACATTCGATTCATAGATGTCCCATAAGAAGACAAAAAGAAAGGGCATGAGAAAATACTTGGGAAGATAATACTTGAAAACTTCCCTATTATGGGAAAGAAAATAGCCACCCAAGTCCTAGAATCCCAGAGGGTCCCAAATAGGTTGGGATATGTGAAACACCCCAAGACACATATTAATCACACTAACAAAGAGCAAACATTAAAAGCAGCAAGGGAAAAACAACAAATAACACACAAGGGGATCCCCATAAGGATAACAGCTGAGCTTTCAATAGAAACTCTCCAGGCCAGAAGGGAATAGCAGGACATACTTAAAGTGATGAAAGAAAAAACCTACAATCAAGATTACTCTACCCAGCAAGGATCTCATTCACATATGAAGGAAAAATCAAAACTTTACAGACAAGCAAAAGCTGAGAGAATTCAGCACCACCAAACCAGCTCTTCAACAAATGCTAAAGGATCTTCTCTAGAGAGGAAACAAAGTAAAGGTTTATAAAAACGAATCCAAAACAACAAAATAAATGGTAACAGGATCATAAATGGGCTAAATACTCCAACCAAAAGACAAAGTCTGGCTGAATGGAAACAAAAACAAGACCCCTATATATTCTATCTATAAGAGACCCACTTCAAACCTAGGGACACATACAGACTTAAAGTAAAGGGCTGGAAAAAGTTACTTCATGCAAATAGGGACCAAAGAAAGCAGGAGTGGCAATACTCATATCAGATAAGATAGATCTTGAAATAAAGACTGTGAAAAGAGACAAAGAAAGACACTACATAATGATCAAAGGATCAATCCAGGAAGGAGATATAACAATTATAAATATATGTGCACCCAACATAGGAGCACCTCATTATGTAAGGCAAATGCTAACAAGTATGAAACAGGGAATTAACAGTAACACAATAATAGTGGGGGACCTTAATACCCCACTCACACCTATGGATAGATCAAACAAAGAGAAAATTAGCAAGGAAACACAAGCTCTAAATGATACAATAGGCCAGTTAGAACTAATTGATATCTATAGGGCATTTCACCCAAAGAAAACCAGAGTTCAACTTTTTCTCAAGTGCACATGGAACATTCTCCAGCATAGATCACATCCTGGGCCATAAATCTAGCCTTAGTAAATTTAAAAAAAAATTGAAATAATTTCAAGCATATTTTCTGAGCACAATGTGGTAAGATTAGATGTCAACTACAGGGAAAAAAACTATTAGAAATACAAACATATGGAGGCTAAACAACATGCTTCTGAATAATCAACAGATCACAGAAGAAATCAAAAAGGAAATAAAAATATGCATAGAAAAAATGAACATGAAAATACAACAACCCCAGACCTATGGGATTCAGTAAAAGCAGTGCTAACAGGAAGATTCATGATGAGAGCGTTCTCTTGGCAAAACTCTTAGCCTTTGCCCTGCTTCATTTTGTACTGCAAGGCCAAATTTGCCTGTTACTCCAAGTATCTCTTGATTTCTTATTTTTGCATTCCAGCCCCCTATGGTGAAAAGAACATCTTTTTTGGGTGTTAGTTCTAGAAGGTCTTGTAGGTCTTCATAGAACCGTTCAACTCAGCTTCTGCATCACTTCTGGTGGGGGCATAGACTTGGGTTGCTGTGATATTGAATGGTCTGCCTTGGAAACGAACAGAGATCATTCTGTCATTTTTGAGATTGCGGCCAAGTACTGCATTTCAGACTCTTTTGTTGACTATGATGGCTACTTCATTTCTTCTAAGGGATTTATTATACCCCCTCAAACAATACTATTTCTACTCTACCACATTTTGTTTATAACAATTCATTAGACTATTTAGCTAAACATTGATCCACAACTGTGGCTTTCATCTCCATAACTTCCTCATACTATTAAGAAAATAACACAACCGAGGCAATTCCCATAATACCCAGAAGAGGTAAAGGCTATTCAAGCAGAAGATCTACAAGACAGTACTCTACATAGCTCTAGGGGATATACAACAGTGTGACATACTATCTTGCTCTCTTTAAGGCACATCAGCATCATTCAACCCTGAAAATAATATCTGTGGCTATTGAAGACCATACAAGCCTTTCAACATCCAATTGCTTCCCAAACAAATGGTTTTAACATCTTGTTACCCACTCCCTGCTAGATCCTACCCATAAAAGCCACCCCACCAAAAAAGAGTCAAAAAGCCTCTGTGATTCTTACCCCTTCATATTGGTCTCCACTTGTTTGGGAAACTCCATATGGGGAGTCAGAATACATGTTAAGAACAAGTACTAGACTCCCACTAACATTAATCAGTTCCAATACTTGGTGTAGTTGGATTCATATGAGCTAGAAGAGCAGTTTTAATCACCACAAAACACTCCAGAATAAGTCATCATTTTCCTTCAGGCAAACATAGCAAAAGTGTGCCCCAACCCAGGAAAGGGTAGTATCTGTTCTGGCATTGCTCTTTTAATCTAACTGACCCACCAAAATATCACATCTTCAGTTCAGTCAGTCGCTCAGTCGTGTCCGACTCTTTGTGACCCCATGAATCACAGCACGCCAGGCCTCCCTCTCCATCACCAACACCCTGAGTTAACTCAAACTCATGTCCGTTGAGTCGGTGATGCCATCCAGCCATCTCATCCTCTGTCATCCCCTTCTCCTCCTGCCCTCAATCCCTCCCAGCATCAGGGTCTTTTCCAGTGAGTCAACTCTTCGCATGAGGTGGCCAAAGTATTGGAGTTTCAGCTTCAGCATCAGTCCTTCCAATGAACACCCAGGACTGATCTCCTTTAGGATGGACTGGTTGGATCTCCTTCCAGTCCAAGGGACTCTCAAGAGTCTTCTCCAACACCACAGTTCAAAAGCATCAATTCTTCGGTGCTCAGCTTTCTTCAAGTCCAACTTCTCACATCCATACATGATCACTGGAAAAACCATAGACTTGACCAGACAGACCTTTGTTGGCAAAGTAATGTCTCTGCTGTCTGGGTTGATCATAACTTTCTTTCCAAGGACTAAAGCGCTTTTAATTTCAAGGCTTCAATCACCATCTACAGTGATTTTGGAGCCCAAAAAAATAAAGTCTGACACTGTTTCCACTGTTTCCCCATCTATTTGCCATGAAGTGGTGGGACCAGATGCCATGATCTTAGTTTTCTGAATGTTGAGCTTTAAGCCAACTTTTTCACTCTCCTCTTTCACTTTCATCAAGAGGCTCTTTAGTTCCTTTTCACTTTCTGCCATAAGGGTGGTATCATCTGCATATCTGAGTTTATTGATATTTCTCCATGCAATCTTCATTCCAGTTTGTGCTTCTTCCAGCCCAGAGTTTCTCATGATGTACTCTGCATATAAGTGAAATAAGCACAGTGACAATATACAGCCTTGATGTACTCCTTTTCCTATTTGGAACCAGTCTGTGGTTCCATGGCCAGTTCTAACAGTTGCTTCCTGACCTGCATACAGGTTTCTCAAGAGGCAGGTCAGGTGATCTGCTATTCCCATCTCTTTCAGAATTTTCCACAGTTTCTTGTGATCCACACAGTCAAAGGCTTTGGCATAGTCAATAAAGCAGAAATAGATGTTTTTCTGGAACTCTCTTGCTTTTTCGATGATCCAGCAGGTGTTGGCAATTTGATCTCTGGTTCCTCTGCCTTTTCTAAAACTAGCTTGAACATCTGGAAGTTCACGGTTCATGTATTGCTAAAGTCTGGCTTGAAGAATTTTGAGCATTACTTTACTAGCATGTGAGATGAGTGCAATTGTGCGGTAGTTTGAGCATTCTTTGGGATTGCCTTTCTTGGGGATTGGAATGAAAACTGACCTTTTCCAGTCCTGTGGCCACTGCTGAGTTTTCCAAATTTGCTGGCATATTGAGTGCAGCCCTTTCACAGCATCATTTTTCAGGATTTAGTCAACTCCTAAAACCATGCTGTAGACATTAATAGGCATTCTAGCAATCATCTCAGACCTTCCCCAATACCTCTTAAAACACACTTTCATTCTGACATTTATTCTGACTGCACCAACCATTTGCCCACCCAACTCACTGCTACTATTGATCCTAACTCACTTGCATTTGGTTTTGCTCTCATATTTTTCTTTCCTCAGCTCTTGGTATTTGGCTCTGTGTCTCAGCTTCAAGTTCCTACCTGTAGCATTCTTTGACTTGTAATAGTTCCAGTAAATCCTCCCTACTTCTGAGCCCTCATCTTTCCAGATTATTTTCAGCTTAGCTTGTTGTCTGGTTTGGGCATCCCAAGATGCCTTGGCTGAAAACTCCCTTTTCTCATGTTGGGCCCCAGGATGAAACCCCCACCTTGGCCAGTCTCTACTTCCTTCTTTACAGAGGCTGAGTAAGATTTTGATCCTCTAGTTGATATCTGTAGTTGGTCTCATGTTAGAATCTTATCTTTCTCTTAGACCATGAGATGGCAAACTTTTCCCAAAAAGAGCCAGATAGTATAAAATTGTCAGACTTTGAATGTCATATGATCTCTGTCACAACTACTCAACTGTACTGTTATAGTGGAAAAACAGCCATTAACTATAAGAAAACAAATGGACATGAATGTGTTTCAATAACACTTTATAAAACAAACAGCCTCTGTAACTCCTTCATATTGGTCTGGCTATGAGCTATTCCTATCATAAATTCCTGTCCCAGGCTATTTGATCAATGCCTAGACTACCACGTGTAAGAAGGACTTAGACAAATTCATCATGTTTAAAAAGTAAAGTTATTATCTTCTCCCACCAAAACCACTATTCTCATCACAGCCTCTATCATGCTGACTTACATCACTGTTCATCTAGGCAATGAAGTTAAAATATGATTGTTAACTGTGACTTATTCCACATCTCACCTGACAATTGCTCAACAAGTTCTGTTGACTCTTTCTCCCAAACACTCTTACATTTGCCCTATTTTCTGCCTCCTTACTGTTCCTGTCTCCTCTTGATTAGACTATTATAATATCTTCCAGCAAGATCAGATTACTTGCAGTCCTCCAAATATGCTGAGATGTTTCACAAATGCACTACATATTTCTTTTTTCCTGGAATCTCCTTCCATTTAACTCCTACTCTCACCTTTTATCTTGTTCTTAAACTCTTATTCACTACTCAAAACCCTGCTCAGACTTTCCCTTTCACATTTAATCTTTGCCTCTTCAAGGCTACTTTGTTTAAATAGTATATCCTTGACATTTGCAAGTGATACATTCCAACAGCACAAAATTCATGAATAATGACAAATTTAGAGCAAGATGGTAGACTAGGAAGACCTCAGCACATATCCCTCCACAGCAACAATAATTTGGCAGCAGTCCACAGACAAAAGTGCCTTTGGGAGATGGTAAGAGATTATAAAACCCCAGTAGAGTCCAACATCAAGGAGCATAATTTTGAGAAAGTAGGCATGCACCCCAATAATGGTGGGAGGTTGAACAAGTGTTATTGCGGCTACCAACACAAAGACAGATCTTGTCCCCTGAGTCAGTTATAGTCCCAGTTGGACTTGGTCCTGACATCAGCACCATCTGCCAAGAGAAACAAAGGAGACACACCCATCTATGCCTTGAGTGACATACTCACAAACTTTGGTCTGACTATAGATCCTGAAGTAGGATGTTCCTTGTGATTCAGCTTTAGCTCCTCTCAGCCATGGTCTGAGTGTGGTCCTGCTCACCTAGAGATCTGGCAGAATACATACATATTCATACCTAGATACCTATTCATTCTGGCAGAATACATATCTATATTCATCCCCCAGAGGCAGGCCTGAAGACCTCAAATGTTGCTATGGATGATGAAGCACCCTGTGACTTTGTTCCAATCCTTCTCAGATGCAGTCTGGAACTACTCCTGGCTCACCCAGGGAACCATTCAGTGACCCAGTAGGAGTTACACTTGTCCATATACCTGATAATAGGCCCACCATCTGCAGACGCTGAAGTAAAATGTCCCAGTGTTAGTCCTACAACCAAGGTTTGGGACGCAGTGCCACCAGTGCAGTGACTACACGATCAACACCTGCTGAAGCCCCTGGTAACAAGTCTGACAACTGTGGACCCCACTGTGAACTCAGAAAGATCCATGTGATACACTCCAATTCAACTCACTTGATATTCCAAAAGCAATACTCAGCCCAGAGACCAAATAGGAGAAAATCTTTGCCCACCAAAACCAGTCTGTAGAGAGTGTAAAAGGTGTTTGCTCCTTTAAATGCAGAGATACCAACACAAGGCCACATGGATCATGATAAATTAGGCAAATATAACATAATAAAAGGAAATCAAAGAAGCTCCAGAAGTGAAGTGAAAGTCACTCAGTTGTGTCCAACTCTTTGCCACCCCATGGATTATACAGACTATGGAATTCTCCAGGCCAGAATACTGGAGTGGATAGCCTTTCCCTTCTCCAGGGGATCTTCCCAACCCAGAGATCAAACCTAGGTCTCCCACATTAGAGGCAGACTCTTTACCAGCAGAGGCACAAGGGAAGCCCAAGAATACTGGAGTGCATAGCCTAGCTCTTTTCCAGGGGATCTTTCCAACCCAGGAATCAAACCAGGGTCTCCTGCATTGCAGGTGGGTTCTTTAGCAACTGGGCTATCAGAGAAGCCCAGAAACTGATCCCAAACAAATGCAGATCTATAAATTGCCTGACAAAGAATCTAAAATAATCATCCTAAAGAAGTGAAAGGAGATGAAAGAGAACACAATTAAAATCAGAAAAAAAAATGTGAGACTAATAAAGACCTAAAAACCATAAAAATGAACCAAACAAGAGATCAAGTGGCACAGTAGGAAGACATGGAGCTCATCTTGCCTCACAAACACATCAAAATGCTTCTACATTTGGAGCAATTCTCACTGAAAACGAATTGGAGACTGGCAGAAAGACACATACAATCAAGGATATAAGAAAGATCCACATGGAATTGGGCAGGAAGGTGGGGAAAAGTGATCAGGTTAAGCCCTGCATCCTTAGGAAGAAACACAGAGAAGGAGGGGGATTCCATGGACCCAGAGATCTTCCCTAGGGAGTGAGCCATTTAAACTATATATTGAGTTCTTCAGACCTGGGAGAATGAGTCCTCTTAATTGGAAAACCAGTGGCACTGATAGCAAGGCTGTGAGAAACCTAGATTGCACTCATGAAGCGTGCACACACACTTGCCAACTCCTAAACAAGGTGGAGGAAGCAGCTTGAAATTTCATGGGACTCTAACCGGCTTCCTATGACTGCCCCAGAGCACACCCCAACCCAAGGTGAGCAGCTGTACCAGCCCCTTTTACTGTCTGGCACTGCTCAACACTAGAGTGAGGTCGGCTGTGGCTGAGGAAAGGGCACACTTGTGGAAGACAGAGCAGGCTCAGACCCAGCATAGCATCCTAACAGAGCAAGGGCAGCCATTACTGGCATTCACGGGGGCAGCAGATCAGGAACAGTCTGGAACTCTGGTGTGCCAGAATCACAACAGTATGCCCCTAGCCTACACTGGATGCCCACTTAAGCCCCTCTTGCTCCAGTACTGCTCCTCTTTGCAATGGAGGTGCCAATGCTGGGAATGCAGAAAACAAACACTGAAAAGGAACAGAACTAGCTCAGATGTGAACCTCAGGGCTTCTGCTCCAACAACTTGAGAACCATCCCACCCCTGATAGGGTGGTATTGACCACTGAGGAGACAAGCTCTGGCTCACACTTGACTCTGGCTCAAGCTACTCCATCTCCAGCTCCACCACCTACCAAGGTAACAGTAGCCAACACACCCTAGGGGAAGATGTGACTTCTGTTCCCTTCAGATACAACTCTCCCAAAGACACCAGGCACATACAGACCATATAGGGATACTCCCATATAAGCACACCACTTTAAGACCAGGATAGGTAACAATTTCACTTAACTTTACAGTGATAAAGAAAAAAAAAAAGTTAAGCCAAATGATAAGATAGAGGAATTTGGTTTAAATGAAAGAAAAAGGGAAAACATAAAAAAAAAAAAAAAAAAAAAAAAAAAAACTAATGAAACAGATTTACCAGATAAAAAGTTCAAAGCATTAGTAATAAGAATGGTAACTGAATTAGCAAAAATATAGTGAGAATTTTATCAAGGAACTAAAAAATAAAAACAGCTAGAACTGAAAATACAACAATTGAAAAACATATCAGAAGGAATTAATAGCAGACTAGGTAACACAGAAGAATGCCTAAGTGATCTGGAAAATAGAATAACAGAAATAAAAACAGCAAAAACAAAAAAAAATTAATTAGAACATAGTAAAGGACCTCTGAGACAATATCAAGTGTACCAACATTCATTATATAGGTTACACAGGGTGACCATTATATAAAGCAAATAGGGTACCAAGAAAAGATGAAGCCAAACAGACCCACACCAAGATACATCATAGTTAAAATGGCAAAAGTTTAAAGATAAGAGTATCCTAAAGGGAGCAAATAAAAAATGGAGTCACATACAGGGGAGGTCCATAAGGTTATCAGTGGATTTTCCTGCAAAAATATTGCAGCCCAGAAGTGAGTGGCACGATATACTTTAAATGCTGAAAGAGAAGAACCAAAAACCGAATATATTCTACCAAGCAAGACTATCATTCAGAATTAAAGAAGAGAAAAAGAACTTCTCAGACAAGTAAATACTAAGAGTTCACTGATACTAAACTGATCCTAAAAAAAGTTAAAGAGTTTTCTCTAAGGTGAAAAGAAAAGGATACAAGAAGTAAGAACTTGTGGGAAAGTAAAAACTCCCTAGGAAAGGAAATGTATAGTAAAGGCCTTCATTGAACCGTTTAACAAACCAGTACAAAGATTAAAAGACAAAAAATTGTGAAATCAAAAGTAACCACAATAAACTATAAAGGGATACACATGAAGATGCAAAGTATGACATCAAGCACACAAAGTGTGGGGGAAGGGAGTAAAAAGCGTAGTTCTTTTAGAATGGGTTTGTAGAGCCAACATTTTATAATAACTAAAATGGAAAGTAATCTTTAAAAACTATATAATAAATTAAATAATATTTTAAAAGAACAGAAAGAATAAAATTTACAAATTGTAGAACATGGGGAATATAGACAATATTTTGTAATGACTGTAAATGAAAACTCACCTTTAAAAGTAACCTTCAGTTCAGTTCAGTCTCTCAGTCGTGTCCCATGGACTGCAGCATGCCAGTCTTCCCTGACAATCACCAACTGCCAGAGGTTGCTCAAACTCATGTCAGTTGAGTCAGTGATGCCATCCAACCATCTCATCCTCTGTCTTCCACTTCTCCTCCTGCCTTCAATTGTTCCCAGGATCAGGGTCTTTCCCAGTGAGTCAGTTCTTTGCATCAGGTGGCCAAAGTACTGGAGCTTTAGCCTTAGCATCAGTCCTTCCAATGAATATTCAGGACTGATTTCCTTTAGGATGGACTGGTTGGATCTCCTTGCTGCCCAAGGGATTCTCAGGAGTCTTCTCCAACACCACAGTTCAAAGCTATCAATTCTTCGGCACTCAGCTTTCTTTATAGCTCAACTCTCACATCCATACATGACTACGGGAAAACCATAGCTTTGACTAGACAGATCTTTGTCAGCCAAGTAATGTCTCTGGATTTTAATACACTGTCTAGGTTTGTAACAGCTTTTCTTCCAAGGAGCAAGCGACTTTTAATTTCATGGCTGCAGTCACCATCTGCAGTGATTCTGGAGCCCAAGAAAAGGAAGTCTATCACTGTTTCCATTGTTTCCCCATCTATTTGCCATGAAGTGATGGGACCAAATACAATAATCTTCGTTTTGTGAATGTTGAGATTTAAGCCAGCTTTTGCACTCTCCTCTTTCACCTTTAAGAGGCTCTTTAGTTCTTCTTCAGCTTCTGCCATAAGGGTGGTGTCATCTGCATATCTGAGGATATTGATGTTTCTCCAGGCAGTCTTGACTCCAGCTTGTTCTTCATTCAGCCTGGCATTTCATACGATGCACTCTGCATATAACTTAAATAAGCAGGGAGACAGTATACAGCCTTGACGTTCTCCTTTCCTGATTGGAACCAGTCTGTTGTTCCATGCCCGGTTCTAACTGTTGCTTCTTGACCTGCATACAGATTTCTCAGAAGGCAGGTAAGGTGGGCTGGTATTCCCATCCCTTGAAGAATTTTCCACAGTTTGTTGTGATCCACATAGTCAAAGGCTTTGAAATAGTCAATATAACAGAAGTAGATGTTTTTCTGGAACTCTCTTGCTTTTTCTATGATCCAATGGATGTTGGCAATTTGATTTTTGGTTCCTCTGTCCCATCACTTCATGGCAAATAGATGTGGAAACAGTGACTGACTTTATTTTTGGGCTCCAAAATCACTGCAGATGGTGACTGCAGCCATGAAATTAAAAGATGCTTACTCATTGGAAGGAAAGTTATGACCAACCTAGACAGCATATTAAAAAGCAGAGACATTACTTTGACAACAAAGGTCCGTCTAGTCAAGGCTATGGTTTTTCCAGTAGTCATGTATGGATGTGAGAGTTGGACTATAAAGAAAGCTGAGCATAGAAGAACTGATGATTTTAAACTGTAGTGTTAGGGAAGGCTCTTGAGAGTCCCTTGGACTGCAAGGAGATCCAACCAGTCCATCCTAAAGGAGATCAGTCCTGGGTGTTCATTGGAAGGACTGATGTTGAAGCTGAAACTCAAATACTTTGGCCACCTGATGTGAAGAGCTGACTCATTTGAAAAGACCCTGATGTTGGGAAAGTCTGAGGGCAGGAGGAGAAGGGG
>NC_057419.1:34547305-34596498 GCF_019320065.1 Cervus canadensis
TTTAAGCCAACTTTTTCACTCTCCTCTTTCACTTTCATCAAGAGGCTCTTTAGTTCCTCTTCACTTTCTGCCATAAGGGTGGTGTCATCTGCATACCTGAGGTTATTGGTATTTCTCCCGGCAATCTTCATTCCAGCTTGTGCTTCTTCCAGACCAGCGTTTCTCATGATGTACTCTGCATATAAGTGAAATAAGCAGGGTGACAATATACAGCCTTGACATACTCCTTTTCCTATTTGGAACCAGTCTGTTGTTCCATGGTCAGTTCTAAGTGTTGCCTCTTGACCTGCATACAGGTTTCTCAAGAGGAAGGTCAGGTGGCCTGCTATTCCCATCTCTTTCAGAATTTTCCACAGTTTATTGTGAACCACACAGCCAAAGGCTTTGGCATAGTCAATAAAGCAGAAATAGATGTTTTTCTGGAACTCTTTGCTTTTTCGATGATCCAGAGGATGTTGGCAATTTGATCTCTGGTTCCTTTGCCTTTTCTAAAACCAGCTAGAACATCTGGAACTTCACAGTTCACGTATTGCTGAAGCCTGGCTTGGAGAATTTTGAGCATTAGTTTACTAGCGTGTGAGATGAGTGCAATTGTGTGGTAGTTTGAACATTCTTCAGCATTGTCTTTCTTTGGTATTGGAATGAAAACTGACCTTTTCCAGTCCTGTGGCCACTGCTGAGTTCTCCAAATTTGCTGGCATATTGAGTGCAGCACTTTCACCACATCATCTTTTAGGATTTGAAATAGCTCAACTGCAATTCCAGCACCTCCACTAGCTTTGTTCGTAGTGATGCTTCCTAAGTCCCACCTGACTTAATATCTTCTTCTGTTTGGTCCATACCATTTCTGTCCTTAATTGTGTCCATCTTTGCATGAAATGTTCCCTTGGTATCTCTAATTTTCTTGAAGAGATCTCTAGTCTTTCCCATTCTGTTGTTTTCCTCTATTCCTTTGCATTGATCTCTGAGGAAGGCTTTCTTATCTCTCCTTGCTATTCTTTGGAACTCTGCATTCAAATGGGAATATCTTTCCTTTTCTCCTTTGCTTTCTGCTTCTCTTGTTTTTACAGCTATTTGTAAGGCCTCCTCAGACAGCCATTTTGTTTTTTTGCATTTCATTTTCTTGGGGATGGTCATGCTCCCTGTCTCCTGTACAATGTCATGAACCTCCATCCATAGTTCATCAGGGACTCTGTCTATCAGATCTAGTCCCTTAAATCTATTTCTCACTTCCACTGTATAGTCATATGGGATTTGATTTAGGTCATATCTGAATTGTTGTGGTTTTCCCTACTTTCTTCAATTTAAGCCTGAATTTGGCAATAAGGAGTTCATGATCTGAGCCACAGTCTGCACCCGGTCTTTTTTTGCTGACTGTGTAGAGCTTGTCCATCTTTGGCTGCAAAAGATATATCAATATCAGATATATCAATCTGATTTTGGTGTTGACCATCTGGTGATGTCCATGTGTAGAGTCTTCTCTCGTGTTATTGGAAGAGGGTGTTTTCTATGACCAATGTGTTCTCTTGGCAGAACTCTGTTAGCCTTTGCCCTGCTTCATTCTGTACTCCAAGGCCAAATTTGCCTGTTACTCCAGGTGTTTCTTGACTTCCTGCTTTTGCATCCCAGTTCCCTCTACTGAAAAGGACATCTTTTTTTTGGCGTTAGACTTGGGGCATAGACTTGGATTACCTTGGTATTGAATGGTTTGCCTTGGAAACGAACAGAGGTCTTTCTGTCATTTTTGAGATTGCATCCAAGTACTGCATTGTGGACTCCTTCGCTGATGGCCACTCCATTTCTTCTAAGGAGTTCCTGCCCACAGTAGTAGATATAATGGTCATCTGAGTTAAATTGACCCATTCCAGTCCATCTTAGTTCGTTGATTCCTAGAATGTCAATGTTCACTCTTGCCATCTCCTGTTTGACCACTTCCAATTTGGCTTGATTCATGGACCTAACATTCCAGGTTTCTATGTAAGATTTCTCTTTATAGCATCGAATCTTGCTTCTATCACCAGTCCCATTCACAACGGGGTATTGTTTTTGCTTTGGCTCCATCCTTTCATTCTTTCTGGAGTTATTTCTCCACTGATCTCCAGTAGCATATTGGGCACCTACTGAAGATAGTCATCATCAAATCACAAAAGGAAAGAACAAAAGAGGAAAGGAAGAAAAAAAGACCTACAAAAAAGTCCAAAACAATTAAAAAATGGCAATAGGAACATATATATCAATTATTACCTTAAATGTATACATATTAAATGCTCCAACCAAAAGACGTAGACTGGCTGAATGGATATAAAAACAAGACCCAGATATATTCTGTCTACAAGAGACCCACTTCAGATCTAAGGACACATACAGGCTGAAAGATAGGGGATGGGAAGTTATTCCGCACAAATGGAGAACAAAAGAAAGCTGGAGTAGCAATACTCATATAAGACAAAATAGAATTTAAGATAAAGACTGTTAAAAGAAAAAAGTAGCACATTAAATAATAATAAAGGGATCAATCCAAGAAGAAAATATAATAATTGTAAATATATATGTATCCAACGTAGGTGCACTTCAATATATAAGACAGATAGTAACAGCCATTAAAAGAAAAATGCACAGTAACACAATAATAGTGTTTAACTATTTGGGGACTTTAACATCCCAATTAAATCAATGGACAGGTTATCCAGATAGAAAATCAGTAATGAAACATAAGCCTTAAAGGACACATTATACAATATGGACTTGATATTTATACACAACTCCATCCAAAAGCAGCAGAATACACATTTTTCTCAAGTGCAAATGGGACAATCTCCAGGATAGATCACATGCTGGGCCATAAATCAAGCCTCATTAAATTTAAGAAAATTGAAATCATATCAAGCATCTTTCTGACCACAAAACTATGAGATTAAAAATAAACTACAAGAAAAAAACAATAAAAACATAGACACATAAAGGCTAAACAACATGCTACTGAACAATCAATGGATCACTGAGGAAATCAAATAGGAAATATGGGAAAACACAAATACCCCAAACCTATGGGACACAGCAAAAGCAATTCCAAGAAAGAAGTTTATACCAATACAATCTCACATCAGGGAACAAGAAAAATCTTAAATAAGCAACCTAAACCTACACCAATGCTACTAGAAAAAGAACAAAACTAAAAATTAGTAGAAGGAAAGAAATCATAAAGATCAGAGCAAAAATAAGTTAAATAGGGAAAACAGTAGAAAATATCAATGAAACTGAACACTGCTTATTTGAAAAGATAAACAAAATTGGTAAAGATTTAGCCAGACTCAATTAAAAGGGGGAGAGGTGCTTCCCAGATGGTGCTAATGGTAAAGAATCCAACTGCCAATGCAGGAGACATAAAGATGTGGGTTCGATCCCTGGGTTGGGAACCTCCCCTGGAGGGGGGCATTACAATCCACTCCAGTATTCTTGCCTGGAGAACCCCATGGACAGAGGAGCCTGGTGGACTCTCTGACCTCTCCAAGCGTCGGACACGACTGAAGTGACTTAGCATGAGATAAGAAAAAAAGAAGAGGGTTCAAATCAATAAAATTAGAAATGAAAAAGGAAATGTTACAAGGACACCACAGAAACAGAAAGGATAATAAGAGACTACTACAAGCAACTATATGCCAATAAAAATGGACAAATGTGGATAAACAGACAAATTCTTAGAAATGTATGATTTTCCAAGACTTAACCAAGAAGAAAGAACAAATATGAACACACCAATCACAAGTACTATAGTTGAAACTGTGATTTAAACTTCCAACAAACAAAAGTCCAGAAATACATGGCTTCAAAGGTGAACTCTATCAAACATTTAAGAAGCATTAACACCTATCCTTCTGAAACTATTCCAAAAAATGGCAGAGAGAGGGACATACCCAAATGCATTCTATGAGGCCACCATCACTCTGACATCAAAGCCAGACAAAGATATCACATCACTGATGAACATAGATGCAAAAATCCTCAACAAAATACTGCCAAACCAAATTCAACAACACATTAAAAGAATCATACACCATGATCAAGTGGGATTTATTCCATAGATGCAAGGAATTTTCATATTTGTAAATTAATCACTGTGAAGCTCCACATCAACAAATAGAAGAATAGAAATCATATGATCATCTCAACAGATACAGAAAAATCTTGACCAACTTCAACACCAATTTATAATTTTAAAAAACTCCAGAAATTGGGCATATAGGAAAGCTAACTCAACATAATAAAGGGCATATATGACAAACCCACAGCAAATATCATTCTCAATGGTGAAAACATGATATCATTTCCTCTAAGATCAGGAACAAGACAAGGATGTCCATTGTTGCCACCTTTAAACAATATAGTATTGGAAGTCCCAGCTACAGCAATCCAAGAAGGAAAAGAAATAAAAGAAATCCAAATTGGAAAAGATGAAGTAAAACTGTCACTATTTACAGATAACATAATATAAATAGAAAATCCTAAATGTACCACCAGAGAAATACTAGAGCTCATTAATGAATCCAGTAAATTTGCAGGATACATAATTAATACATAGAAATCTGTTGCATTTCTATCTATACACTAACAGTGAAAGATCAGAAAGAGAAATTAAAGAAAAAGTACAATTTACCATTTAAAATATATATCAAAATTTAAAATACATATCAAAAAGAATAAAATACTAGGAATAAGCCTACATAATCAGGCAAATACATGTACTCTGAAAACTATGACAGTGATGAAAGAAATTAATGATAACACAGAAGGAAAGATATACCATGTTCTTGGATTGTAAGAATCAATATTGTCAATGTGACCACATTACCCAACACAATCTGTGGATACAATGCAATCCGTATGAAGTTACCAATGTCATTTTTCACTGAACTGGAACAAAAATAATTTTTAATTTGCATGGAAACATAAAAGGCGCTGAATAGCCAAAGCAGTCCTGAGAAAGAAAAACAGAGATGGAGGAAACAGACCCCCTGACTTCAGACTATAGTACCGTATGGTGCTGGCACAAAAATGGAAATGTAGAACAATGGAATAGGAGAGAAAGCCCAGAAATAAATCCACATACACATGGTTGATTAATCTATGACAAGGAAGGCAAGGATATACAATGAAGAAATGACATATTTTATAAGTGATGCTGCTGCAGAAACTGGATAGGTACATTTAAAAGAATGAAATTAGATCATTCCAACACCATATACACAAATTAAAAGTGGATTTTAGACCTAAATATAAGACCAGACACTACAAAACTGGAAGACTGGATACTATAAAACTCTTAGAAGAAAATATAGGCAGAACACTCTTTGACATAAATTGCTGCAATATCTTTCTGAATGCACCTTCTAGAGTAGGGGAACCAGGCCACACAGCAGGAGGTGAGCTGCAGGCCAGCAAGTGAAGCTTCACCTGTATTTACAGATGCTCTACTTGCAGGAAAACAATCTCAGGGTTCACAATGAGTCTGAATTATGGTGAGTTGCATAATTATTTCATTATATATCACATTTTAATAACAATAGAAAAAAGTGCACAAGAAATGTAATGTGCTTGAATCATCCTGAAAGCGTTCCCACCCCCAATCCCTGGTCTGTGGAAAAATCATCTTCCACGAAGCCAGTCCTTGGTGCCAAAAATGTTGGGACCACTGTCCTAGAGTAATACAAATAAAAACAAAAACAAGCAAATGGGACCTAATTAAACTTGAAAAGCTTTTGCACAGCAAAGGAAACCATAAGCAAAACACAAAGACAACCCACACAGTGGGGTTTTCATGTGTTTATTTCATGCCTTCTGTATGTCTTCTTTGGAGAAATGTATGTTTGTATCTTCTTCCCATTTTCTGATTGAGCTATGTTTTTCTGATATTCAGCTGCATGAGCTGCTTGTATATTTTGGAAAATAATCCTTTGTCAGTTGCTTCATATACAATTATATTCTCCCCATTCTGAGGGTTGTCTTTTCACCTTGTTTATAGTTTCCTTTGCTGTGCAAAAGCTTTCATTAGGTCTCATTTGTTTCTTTTTGTTTTTATTCTCATTACTCTACTAGGTGGGTCATAGAGGATCTTGCCCTGATTTATGTCAAGGTGTATACTGCCTATGTTTTCCTCTAAGAGCTTTATAGTTTCTGGCCTTACATTTAAGTCTTTAATCCATTTAGAGTTTATTTTTGCATATGGTGTTAGGAAGTGTTCTAGTTTCACTCTTTTACATGTAGCTGTCCAGTTTTTCCAGCACCACTTGTTGAAGAGGCCGTCTAGGGTTGTTGTTTTTTCATATTGGTTTATGAGCTGTTTATTTATTTTGGATATTAACCCCTTACCAGAAATATCATTTGAAAACATTTTGTCCCACTCAGTAAGGTGTCTTTTTGATTTGCTGATGGATATCCTTGCTGTGCAAAAGCTTTTAAGTTTAGTTAGGTCACATTTGTTTATCATTGCCTTTATTTCCCTTGCTTTAGGAGACAGATCCAAAAATATTGCTATACTTTATGTTAAAGAGTATTCCACCTATGTTTTTTATTTAACATTTTTTTTAAAAATTATGAATGTATGATAACAGATTTACAGGAGAATTGGAAAATACAGAACAAGGTTACATACAGTTCTACTATATGTTTCAATTACTTTTTAAGTAGATAAATTTAGTTGGAGTTTCAATATCGAACTCTCAAAAATTAACAGAATGAATATAAAGAGAAGTAGAAGGAAGTAGAAGTAGCTTTTCAGTATACCTGAAAAGTTCTGTGAACCAATTCAACATAACGAAGATTTATACAACTTTCCCACAACAGCAGGATACAAATTATATTCAAGTTTTCATAGACTATAATAAACTAGGAGACACAGGAACATAACCAGGGACATAAAACCAAAGTGCAAGAATATCATAGTATAAATGTATTGAGATCATAGTCTGTTCTCTTATTGCTGTGGAATTATGTTAGAAATCAATATCAAAATATTTGAAAATAACCCACAAGCGCAATATGCATTTACCAAGAAAGATCTTCAACTTAGGCATTTAAAGCCTCAATAATGTTAGTCTGAAAAAAAAACAGAGGGTGATTGCAGAGAAGAAAGCATTTACATGAGAAATTAGTATAAAAATGAGAATTTTTTTTATTAGTTGGAGGCTAATT
Source organism: Cervus canadensis (assembly GCF_019320065.1). NCBI lineage: Eukaryota > Metazoa > Chordata > Mammalia > Artiodactyla > Cervidae > Cervus > Cervus canadensis. The sequence goes on from NC_057419.1 coordinate 34,554,494, forward strand.
ACTTACACACTGAGGAAACCAGATCTGAAAGAGACACGTGCACCCCAGTGTTCATCACAGCACTGTTTATAATAGCCAGGACATGGAAGCAACCTAGATGCCCATCAGCAGACGAATGGATAAGGAAGCTGTGGTACATAAAAATGAGAATTTAATGTTAAAGATACTTTAAACAAAACCCCATTTATTTGGAAAATAAATGTCCACTTTTAATTGATGAGTGTATCTAAGAAGCCATAACATTGAAAATTAGAAAATATTTGTAATAGAATAAAAATGAAAAGAGAATTTACCGGAATCTGTTGCATGAAGCTGAAACTCCTCAGGGTAGTTGAATACAACGTAGAAGCTTGAATAAGGTATGAAAACAAATATGGACTCTAGCATAAAATTTTGTGAAATTTAAACAAAATCTCTAGTTAATAATACTGGATCACTTGTTAATTTCCTTTTTTTTTTTTTTAACAACATAGTATTTCTGAGATCCTAGATCACCTTAACTATCATTATTCTGAATTCTTTTCCTGAAAGGTTGCCTAACTTAGTTATTTTTGTGGGGTTTTATCTTGTCCCTTCATCTAGGACATAACCCTCTGCTTTTTCATCCTGATTAACTTTCTATAATGTGGTTTTCCTGATTAACTTTCTATAATGTGGTTTTCATTCTAGCCACTGTGGGAGTCTGGTTCTTCTTGCTTCTTCTGCCTGCACACTGGTGGATGAGACTAAGAGGCTTGTGAGGCTTCCTGATGGGAAGGACTGGTGGTTGGAAAAACTGGGTCTTGGCTCTTGTGGACAGGGCCTTGGTCAGTAAAGATATAATCCAATTATCTGCTGATGGGTGGGGTTGCCTGTTAGTTGTTTGGCCTGAGGCCACCCAGTCCTGGGGTCTATGGGCTCTATGGTAGGGTTAATGGTGACTCCAACAGGACTTTATGCCAAGGGGCCCCTTCCATAACTGCTGCTGCCAGTGACCTATTCCCTGTGGCAAGGCACTGCTGATTTACACCTCCACAGAATACCCTCCAACACAAGCAGGTAGGTCTGGTTCAGTCTCCTGTGGGGTCACTGCTCCTTTTCCCTGAGTATTGATGCATGTAAGATTTTTTTTGTGCTCTCCATGGGTGGAGTCTCTGTTATCCCCAGTCCTGTGGAAGTCCTATAATCAAATCCCACTGGCCTTCAAAGTGGGAGTGGCCAAAATCCCCAAAGTGGCCCTGGGGATTCTCAGTCCCTTTGCCAGATTCCCAGGCTGGGAAGCCTGACATGAGGCTCAGAACTTTCACAACAGTGAGAGAGCTTCTTTGGTATTACTATTCTTCAGTTTGTGGGTCACTTACCCAGTGGGTACGGAATTTGATTTCATCATGTTTGTGCCTCTTCTACCATCTTGTTGCAGCTTCTCCTTTGTCTTTGTGGGGTATCTTTTTTGGTAGATACCACCATCCTCTTATGATGGTTGTTCAATAGCTAGTTGCAATTTTGGTGCTCTTTCAGAAGAAGATGAGTGCACGTCCTTGTACTCCACCATCTTGAACCAGAACTCCACCTAAACTAAATCCACAAAACCAAACTCCACCTAAACCTTGTGTGGTATGCTCATTTTAACAATATCAATCCTTCCAATCCAAGAACACAGTATTCTTTCCATCTCTTTTTGCCATCTTTAATTTTTTCATCAGTGTCTTATAATTTTCTGAGTATACCTCCTTAGGTTGGTTTATTCCTAGGTATCTTATTATTTTTTATGTGATTGTAAAAGTATAACTACCATATCACCTGGAAATTCCACTACTTGGTACATATCTGAAAAAAACAAAAACAAAAACACTAATCTCAGATATGTCCATAGCAACATTATTTACAATTACCAAGATATGTAAGCAACTTAAATGTTCATCCACAGATGAACTGATAAAGAAGATGTGGTATATATACAAAATGGAATATTACTCAGCCACAGAAAGAACAAAATAATGCCATTTGCAGAAACACGGATGTATATGGAGATTGTTATACTGAGTGAAGTTAAGCCAGATGTTGTTGTTCAGTCATTCAGTCATGTCCGACTCTTTGTGACCCCATGGACTGAAGCACACCAGGCTTCCCTGTCCTTCATCATCTCCTGGAGCTTGTTCAAACTCATGTCCACTGAGTCAGTGATGCTATTCAACCATTTCATCCTCGGTCATCCCCTTCTCCTCCTGCCTTTAATCTTTCCCAGCATCAGGGTCTTTTCCAATGAGTAAGCTCTTCGCATCAGATGGCCAAAATATTGGAGCTTCAGCTTCATCATCTGTCCTTCCAATGAATATTCAGGATTGATTTCCTTTAGGATTGACTGGTTTGATCTCCTTGCTGTCTAAGGGACTCTCAAGAGTCTTCTCCAGCATCACAGTTTGAAGGCATCAATCCTTTGTTGCTCAGCCTTTTTTTTTTAATTGTCCAGCTCTAACATCCGTACATGGCTACCGGAAAAACCAGAGCTTTGATTATACAGACCTTTGTGGGCAAAGTGGTGGCTCAGATAGTAAAGACTCTGCCTGCAATGCACTAAACCTGGGTTCAATCCCTGGGTCAGGAAGATCACCTGAAGAAGGAAATGGCAGCCCACTGTAGTCTTCCTTCTGGGAGAATTCCACGGACAGAGGCACTTCACAGGCTACAGTCCATGGGGTCACAAAGAGGAAGACATGACTGAGCAACTAAGTCAGATAGAGAAAAACAAATATATGATATTGCTTATATGTGGAATGTAAAAAGGGTAGAAATGAACTTATCTACAAATCAGATATAGATTTACAGATACAGAAAACAAACGTATGGTTATCAGGGTGTCAGTGAGGGAGGAATAAATTAGGAGATTGGAACTGACATATACACATTACTATTAATATATATAAAATAGATAACTAATGAGGATCTGCTATACAGCACAGGGAACTCTACTCAGTACTCAGTATTGTCCTATATGGGAAAATATCTAAAAACAAGTAGATATACATATATGTATAACTGATTCACTTTTCTGCACTCCTGAAACACAACATTATAAATCAACTGTACTCCAATAAAAATGTTTAAAAGAGAAATTGTGGTATGTATGTGCACACAATGGAATTCTACTCAGCCATGAAAAAATGAAACTTTGCCATTTGCAACAATATGGATAGACTTGGCGGGTAGAATGCTAAGTGAATAAGTCCGACAGAGACAAATACTATATGTTGTAACTTATATGTGTAACCTTAAAAATAAGTGAATAATTATAACCACAGAGAAGCAGACTTACAGGTATAGAGAACAAACTAGTGGTTATCAGAGGGCAATGGAAGAAGTGTGGCAAGATATAGGTAGGGGATTAAGAGGTACAAACTACTATGTATATGATAAATAAACTACAAGACTAGATTGTATGGCACAGGGAATATAGTCAATATTTTATTTAAAAAACAAATGAACCAAGCAGAAATCCTGATGCTGAGGAATGCAATGACAAAATCTGGAAAATTCAATACACAGCTTCAACAACAAGTTCAATTATGCAGAAGTAATAACCAGGAGGGGATTTCCAGGTGGCCCAGTGGTAATGGAACTGCCTGTATATATGTAATTTGGAAAGATGGTAACAATGATCCTATATGCAAAGCAGCAAAAGAGACACAGATGTAAAGAACAGACTATTGGACTATGCAGGAGAAGGTGAGGGTGGGATGATTTGAGAGAATAGCATTGAAACATGTATATTACCATATGAAAAATAGAAGACCAGTGCAAGTTCGATGCATGAAGCAGGGCACTCAAAGCCAGTGCTCTGAGACAACCCAGAGGGATGGGGTGGGGAGGGAAGTGGGAGTGGGGTTCAGGATGGGGGGACATACATGCACCCATGGCTGATTCATGTCAATATATGGCTAAAACCATCACAATATTATAAAGTAATTATCCTCCAATTAAAATAAACTAATTAATTAAAAATGTTACTGCCAATTTATATGCCATTTATGAGAACATTATAGTCAGCATTCATACATATATTAAAAATGAGAAAGGTAGGCCTCATTTCTATCCCATTCTAGTGTCTGAAATGTAAGGCTACTTTCTAAATCTCAAATTTATACTATACCGCTGTGCAGAAAAGGAAATGTTCATCAATTATTTATGTAAAGGCCAGATGTGGAGCTTTCCTGCATGCTTTAGACACAATATAAACATCCTTTTATAAAATAACTGAGAGTCAGTCTTGCTTGGCTTGAAAATTCTTTTTTAAAATGGTAAATCATAAACGGCATATAAAAAAGCAGTGATATTTTATTTTAAGCTAAATACAAAAGGCGATTTGACCATCATTTAATACCAGGCTTATTTGCTACTGTCGTTTTTTCTAAATTGTCATCTACACTACTTTTTCAATGCACTGTGTACAATTTTTAGTTTCAGTTTTCTTTGTGAGCCATAGGTATGTAAAGTACTAGCTATTACATCTCCAGCCATCCACATTCTGACTTTGGCCATAGCTCCATGGTTAATAGGAAAATGTTGTTGTTGTCTTTGTCATTCTTTACGAAACTACTTGCCTCATTCATCAGCTCCCAAGTGGACACATTTTCTTTTTCATAAAAGCAATAAAAGTGAGCATTCAATGTAAAACAAAAGAAAGAAACTGCCTAACAATGCAGGAGATGCTGGATATGCCAGTTTGATCCCTGGGTCAGGAATATTCCCTGCAGGAGGAAAAGGCAATCCATTCCATTATTCTTGCTTGAAACATCCCATGGACAAAGAGGAGCCTGGTGGACTTCAGGCCACCACTGAGCACACACCCATGCACACTAACCAGAAAACCTGAAGAGAAAAGAACTGAAATTAGGCAATTAGAGGAACAATGAAAAAGAGTGTAAAAAACACACAGGAGCTATGCAACAACATCAAGCATGCACATATATGCCTTATAGGCTTCAAAGAAGGAGAGAATGAGAAAGGGACAGATAACTCAGTCAAGGAAATAATGGCTGAATATTTCCCAAATTTTGGGATGGTTATGGACATCCAGACTCATGTGATCAAATATTCCCAAGCAACATCCAACTAAAGATTTCCCAAAGGCACATGTTCATAAAAATCTAAGACAAAGAGTATTTTGAAGCAGCAAGAGAAATACAATGTGTGACATACAAGGCAACCCCCATAAAACTATCAGTGGATTTCTCTGCAAAAATCTTGCAGGACAGGAAGAAGTCAAATGGTGTTTTCAAAATGCTAAAAGGAAAATATGCTAACTAGAAATACTATTCCATGAAAAGCTTTCATTCAAAAATGAAGTGAAGATAACTGCACTCCCATAAAAACTAGAGCTGAGGAAGACTTATTACTATTAGATTTCACTCATGAGAAATGCTGAAGGGAGTTCTTCAACTTGAAAGGAACCTAAGAAACAATATGCAAACATATGAAAATACAAAACAGTGGTAAAGGTAAATACATAGTCAGTTCAGAACACTAATATAATAATGGTGGTATATAAATCACTGAACTCTAGAATAAAATTTAAAAGGCAAAAGTAATAAAAATAACTGCAGCTATAATAATTTGTTAATGGATACACAATATAAGAAGTGAAAGGTCATATCAGTAGCATAAAATATGGGAGAAGTGTAAATATATCATATTTTTTCAAATGACTGACATTAAGTTCTTATTAGTTTAAAGCAGAAAGTTCAACTATGTTTTTTGTAAGCTTCACAGTAAAAAAATAAAAACCTCTACTGCATGCACAAATGATAAAGAAACCAATGCATACAATGGGAATAGTTAATGAATAAAAATGGAAGATAATAAGTGAGGAAAAAAGAACAAACTAAAAAACATTCAGAAAATAATAAACAAATTGGCAATAATAAATACTTACCTGTCAATAATTACTTTAAATGCAATGTATTAAGTTCTTCAATCAGAAGTCATAGAAGGGCTGAATGGATTAAAAAAAAAAACAAACAAGATCAAACCACATCCGTTGGATCATTGAAAAAGCAAGAGAGTTCCAAAAAGACATCTACTTCTGCTTTACTGAGTACGCCAAAGCCTTTGACTGTGTAGATCACAACAAACTGGAAAATTCTTCAAGAGATGGGGATACCAGACCACCTGACCTGCCTCCTAGGAAAACTGAATGCAGGTCAAGAAGCAACAGCTAGAACTGGACATGGAACAGTAGACTGATTCCAAATCAGGAAAGGAGTACGTCAAGGATGTATATTGTTACCCTGCTTATTTAACTTATATGCAGAGTACATTATGCGAAATGCCAGGCTGGATAAAGCACAAACTGGAGTCGATTGCCAATCAATAACCTCAGATAGGCAGATGACACCACCCTTATGGCAGAAAGTGAAGAGGAACTAAAGAGCCTCTTGATGAAAGTGAAAGAGGAGAGTGAAAAAGTTGGCTTAAAACTCATCATTCAGAAAACTAAGATCATGGCCTCTGGTCCCATCAGTTCAGTTCAGTTCAGTTCAGTCGCTCAGTCGTGTCCGACTCTTTGTGACCCCATTAATCGCAGCGTGCCAGACCTCCCTGTCCATCACAAACTCCTGGAGTTTACTCAAACTCATGCCCATCGAGGCGGTGATGCCATCCAGCCATCTCATCCTCTGTCGTCCCCTTCTCCTCCTGCCCCCAATCCCTCCCAGCATCAGGGTCTTTACCAATGAGTCAGGTCTTCGCATCAGGTGGCCAAAGTATTGGAGTTTCAGCTTCAGCATCAGTCCTTCCAATGAACACCCAGGACTGATCTCCTTCAGGATGGACTGGTTGGATCTCCTTGCAGTCCAAGGGACTCTCAAGAGTCTTCTCCAACACCATAGTTCAAAAGCATCAATTTTTCAGCGCTCAGCTTTCTTCACAGTCCAACTCTCACATCCATACATGACCACTGGAAAAACCATAGCCTTGACCAGATGGACCTTTGATGGCAACGTAATGTCTCTGCTTTTTAATATGCTATCTAGGTTGGTCATAACTTTCCTTCCAAGAAGCAAGGGTCTTTTAATTTCATGGCTGCAGTCACCATCTGCAGCGATTTTGGAGCCCAAAAAAATGAAGTCTGTCACTGTTGCCATTATTTCCCCATCTATTTGCCATGAAGTGATGAACTAAAAAGCCTCTTGATGAAAGTGAAAGAAGAGAGTGAAAAAGTCAGCTTAAAGTTCAACATTCAGAAAACTAAGATCATGGGTCCCATCACTTCATTGGAAATATATAGGGAGACAGTGGAAACAGTGTCAGACTTTATTTTTGGGGGCTCCAAAATCACTGCAGATGGTGACTGCAGCCATGAAATTAAAAGACACTTGCTTCTTGGAAGAAAACCTATGACCAACCCAGACAGTATATTAAAAAGCAGAGACATTACTTTGCCACCAAAGGTCTGTGTAGTCAAAGCTATGGTTTTTCCAGTAGTCAGGTATGGATGTGAGAGTTGGACTATAAAGAAAGCTGAGTGCCGAAGAATTGATGCTTTTGAACTGTGGTATTGGAGAAGACTCTTGAGAGTCCCTTAGACTGCAAGGATATCAAGCCTGTCAATCCTAAAGGAAATCAGTCCTGAATATTCATTGGAAGTATTGATGATGAAGCTTAAACTCAAATACTTTGGCCACTTGATGCAAAGAACTGATTCACTGGAAAAGACCTTGATGCTAGGAAAGATTGAAAGCAGGAGGAGAAGGGGTATGACAGAGGATGAGATGGTTTGATGGCATCACCGACTCAATGGACATGAGTTTGAGCAAGCTCTGGGAGTTGGTGATGGACAGGGAAGTCTGGTGTGCTGCAGTCCATAGGGTTGCAAAGAGTTGGACACAATTGAGTGACTGAACTGAACTGAACAGAATTGAACAATATAGAGCCTATAAAAAGTTCACATAAGATTTAAGGGCACCCACTGACTGCAAGTGAAGGGATAGAAAAAGATATTATGTGTAAATAGTAACCAAAAGGGAGTAGTAGTGGCTATCCTTACAAGAGAGAAAATAGACTTTCATTCAACATCTGTCATAATAGACAAAGAAGGTCACTATATAATGATAATGTAGTCCATTCATCAAGAGGATATAGCAATTGTAAATATAAATACAGTCAACATTTGAGCACTTAATATATATAGGAATTATTAACCAAACTGGATGAGAAATAGAAAACAATATAATAATGGCAAAGACTTCAATAATCCACCTCAGGAAATTTGAACAAACTAAGACCACAGTTAGCAAAAGGAAGAAATTAATGAAAATTAGAACAGAAATAGAGGCATCCCTGATGGCTCAGTGGTAAAGAAATCTGCCTGCAATGCAGGAGACACAGGGGATGTGGGTTTGATCCCTGGGTGAGGAAGATCCCCTAGAGGAGGAAATGGCAATCCACTTCAGTATTCTTCCCTGAAAAACCCCGCAGAGGAGCCTGGTGGGCTACAGTCTAAAGAGTTGCAAAGAGTTGGACATGACTGAGCTAGCCTGTAATGCCAATGCAGAACAGAAATAGAGACCCAGAACACAAAAATCACAATTAGCTCTTGACTAACCATGAGCAGAGGATGCTGGAACCCATCAAAAAAAAAAAAAAAAAAAAAGGATACCCTATGTCCAAAGACAAAGAAGATGCTGCAATGAGATGGTAGGAGGCCCATTATCAATAAAATCAATAAAATCGATAAAATCAAATTTCATACCCACTGGGTGGGCAACCCACAAATTGGAGAACAATAATACCAAAGGAGTTCTCCCACTGTTGTGAAGGTTTTGAGCTGCATGTCAGGCTTCATAGCCTGGGGATCTGCCAAAAGGAGTGGGACTCCCAAGGGAATCTGACTTTGAAGGCCAGTGGTATTTAATAACAGGACTTCCACAGGACTGGGGAAACAGAGACTATACCTGTGGAGGGCACAAACAAAATCTTGTATGTGCCAAGCCCAGGGGAAAGGAGCAGTGACCCCATAGGAGACTGAATGAGACCTACCTGCTAGTGTTGGAGGGTCTCCCATGGAGGTGTGGGTCAGTAGAGGCTCGACATGGGAAAGGGGGCACTGGCAGTAGCAGTCCTGGAAGGTGCTCCTTGGCTTAAGTCCTGTTGGGGTCGCCATTAACTCTACCATAGAGCCCGTAGACCCTAGGACTGGGTGGCCTCAGGTCAAACAACTAACAGGGAGGGAGTGCAACCCCAACCATCAGCAGATAATTGAATTATATCTTTACTTACCAAGGCCCTGTCCATAAGAGCAAGACCCAGTTTTTCCCACCACCAGTCCTTCCTATCAGGAAGCTTACACAAGCCTCTTAGTCTCATCCACCAGTGTGCAGACAGAAGAAGCAAGAAAAACCAGAATTCCACAGTGGCTAAAAGAAAACCACATTATAGAAAGTTAATCAGGATGAAAAAGAGAGGGTTATGTCCTAGATGAAGGGACAAGATAAAACCCCAGGAAAACAACTAAATGAAGTAGAGATACGCACCCTTCCAGAAAAAGAATTCAGAATAATTAGTGAAGATGATCCAGGATCTGGGAAACAGAATGAAGATGCAAGAGATGTTTACCAAAGATGTAGAGGAATTAAAGAATAAACAGAGATGAACAGTACACTAGAAGGATTCAATAGCAGGATAACTGAGGAAGAACACATAAGTGACCTGGAGGACAGAACAGTGGGAAACACTGCTGCAGAATAGAATATAGAAAGAAGAATGAAAAAAGTGAAGACAGCCTAAGAGACTTCTGGGAAAATATTAAACACACCAACATTCACATTACAGGGGTCCCAGAAGGAGAAGAGAAAGAGAAAGGACCCAAGAAAATATTTGAAGAGATAATAGCTGAAACTTCCCTAACATGGGAAAGGAAATAGTCAACCAAGTTCAGGAAGTGCAGAGAGTCCCCAGCAGATGAACCCAAGGAGGAACACACCGAGACATATAGTAATCAAAGTGATGAAAATTAAAAACAAAGATGAAATATTAAAAGCAACAAGAGAAAAATGACAAATAACATACAAGGGAACTCCCATCAGGTTATCAACTGATTTCTCAAACAGAAGTTCTACAAGTCAGAAGGGAATGGCACCATATATTTAAAGTGATGAAAGGGAAGAAACTACAACCAGGAATACTCTACCCAGCAAGATTCTCATTCAGATTTGATGGAGAAATCAAAAGCTTTCTAGACAAGCAAAAGTTAAGAGAATTCATCATCACCAAACCAGTTTTACAACAAATGCTAACAGAACTTTTCTAGGCAGGAAACAGAAGACAAGGAAAAGACCTACACAAAATAAACCCAAAACAATTAGAAAATGGTTAATAGGATCATACATATTGCTAAGTACCTTAAATGTAAATGAATCAAGAGCATCAACCAAAAGACAGACTGGCTGGGCAGATGAAAACTTGTGCATGTATGCACTTCCAGTTACCATATCACTCTATTTAACCCCTTCAGATTGTATGCAATTCTTTTATATTGTTAGATTAATCATGCTTCCGTTTACTTTTTGTCTGGCTATTGACTGTGAAAACTGATAAATATATTTTATTACTGTGATTATGTAACTATTTCTCACTTAATACCATTGCCTCATGATTGGTCAACAGAAAAGTAATAGAATTCTGTATTGCCAAAACATTTAAGAGAAAAACCTATAATCATTTTTTATAATCCAGATGCATATCAGAATTATCATTGAATATTTGAAAAAATACAAACACCCAGGTATTGCTTTTTTTCTCCAAAGCTCCAGATGTATTTATAATGAACAGTGATGTATAAAAACGGCTGGACTATATGATGATCATTTATTTATATCTAGTTTATTTCACATTTACTGTTTCATATTCAGTGCTCCCATTTCATTTAATGGTTTCCAATTTCTCTCTTTTTCTTCTGATGTTCTTTCTCAAACTTTTATCAAGTGTCAGTCAGTTCAGTTCAGTTGCTCAGTCGTGTCTGACTCTTTGCGACCCCATGAACCGCAGTACACCAGGCCTCCCTGTCCATCACCAACTCCCGGAGTCCACCCAAACCCATGTCCATTGTGTCGGTGATGCCATCCAACCATCTCATCCTCTGTTGTCCCCTTCTCCTCCTGCCCTCAATCTTTCCCAGCATCAGGGTCTTTTCCAGTGAGTCATCTCTTCACATTAGGTGGCCAAAGTATTGGAGTTTCAGCTTCAGCATTAGTCCCTCTGATGAACACTCAGGACTGATCCCCTTTAGGATGGACTGGTTGGATCTCCTTGAGAGAGGGACTCTCAAGAGTCTTCTCGAACACCACAGCTCAAAAGCATCAATTTTTTGGCGCTCAGCTTTCTTTATAGTCCAACTCTCACATCCACACATGACTATTGAAAAAATATAGCCTTGACTAGACGGACCTTTGTTGGCAAAGTAATGTCTCTGCTTTTTAAAGTGTTGTCTAGGTTGGTCATAACTTTCCTTCCAAGGAGCAAGTATCTTTTAATTTCATGGCTGCAGTCACCGTCTGCCGTGATTTTGGAGCCCGGAAAAATAAAGTCAGCCACTGTTTCCACTGTTTCCCCATCTATTTCCCATGAAGTGATGGGACTGGATGCCATAATCTTAGTTTTCTGAATGTTGAGCTTTAAGCCAACTTTTTCACTCTCCTCTTTCACTTTCATCAAGAGGCTCTTTAGTTCTTCTTCACTGTCTGCCATAAGGGTGGTATCATCTGCGTATCTGAGGTATTGATATTTCTCTCAGAAATCTTGATTCCAGCTTGTGCTTTCTCCAACCCAGTGTTTCTCATGATGTACTCTGCATTTAAGTTAAATAAGCAGGGTGACAATATACAGCCTCGACGTACTCCTTTTCCTATTTGGAACCAGTCTGTTGTTCCATGGCCAGTTCTAACTGTTACTTCCTGACCTGTAGACAGGTTTCTCAAGAGGCAGGTCAGGCGGTCTGGTGGTTCCCATCTCTATCAGAATTTTCCACTGTGTAGCAGAAAACTTTTGTATATGTATAAAGAGTGTATATAAAATAGCATATATTTTAGAAAACTTATGACTTCTTGCCTAGCTAAAAAGTTTATGACATTTTGAATCCATTTGTTTGACTTAGTATGAATAGAATGCTAGATTTCTAATTTATATTCACTCGAAATTTTGATACAGTTCCATGTATTTTGGCATCTAGTATTACTGTTGAGAGTCTAGAAAGTTTATTAAATCAGTGTTTTAAAAAATTTTGAATGAGACTTAAAAACTTCTAAGCCAATTCTAAGACTTAAAAACTTCTAATCCAACTCTAATCCTATAAATACTATGCTTTTTTTAAAAAAAGCAGGAAATTAACACATGATACAATAATATTAAGAATGACAGAATGATTTCGGTTGGTTTCCAAGGCAAGCCACACAATATCACAGTAATCCAAGTCTATGCTGCAACCAGTGATGCCAAAGAAGCTAAAAATTACTGGTTCTATGAAGACCTATAAGACATTCTAGAACTAACACCAAAAACGTTGTGTTTTTCATCAAAGAGGATTGGGATGCAAAAGTAGGAAGTCAAGAGATATTTGGAGTAACAAGTTTGGCCTTGGAGAAAAAACAAAGCAGAGTAAAAGCTAACAGTTTTGTCAAGAGAACACACTGGTCATAGCAAACACCCTCTTCCAACAACCCAAGAGACAACTCTACATATGGACATCACCAGATGGTCAATACCAAAATCAGACTGATTATAGTCTTTGCAGCCGCATAGGGAGAGTCAGCAAAAACAAGATCTGGAGCTGACTGTGGCTCACATCACGAGCTCCTTATTTCAAAATTCTGACTTAAATTGAAGAAAGAAGGGAAAACCATTTAAGTATGACCTAAATCAAATCCCTTTTGATTATACAGTGGAGGTAATGAATGTTAAAAGATTCAAGGGATAGATCTGGTAGACAGAGAGCATGGAGAACTATGGGTGGAAGTTCATAACATTGTATAGGAGGCAGTGAACAAAATCATCCCAAAGAAAAATAAATGCAAGAAGGCAATGTAGTTTTCTGAGGAGGTTTTACAAAAAGCTGAGGAAAGAAGAGAAGTGAAAAGCAAGGGAGAAAGGGAAAGATATATCCAACTGAATGCAGAGTTCCAGAGAATAGCAAGGAGAGATAAGAAGGCCTTGTTAAATGAACAATGTAAAGAAACAGAGGAAAACAACAAATGGGAAAGACAAGAGATCTCTTCAAGAAAACTGGAGAGATCAAGGGACCATGTCATGCAAAGATGGGCATGATAAAGTACAAAAATTGTAAGGACCTAACAAAAGCAGAAAAGGTTAACAAGAGGTGGCAAGAATACACAGAAGAAGTATACAAAAAGGTCTTAATGATCCGAACAACCATGATGGTGTGGTCAATCACCTAGAGCCAGACATCCTGGAGTGTGAAGTCAAGTGGGCCTTAGGAAGCATTACTATGAACAAAGCTAGTGAAAGTGATCAGATTCCAGCTGAGCTATGTCAAAGCCTAAAAGATGATGCTGTTAAAGTGCTGCACTCAGTATGTCAGAAAATTTGGAAAATTCAGCACTGGTCACAGTGCTGGAAAAGGTCAGTTTTCATTCCAATCTCAAAGAAGGGCAATGCCAAAGAATGTTCAAACTACTATTAAATTGCACTCATTTCATATACTATTTATAGTAAGGTTATGCTCAAAATTCTTCAAGCTAGGCTTCAGACAGTATACGAGGCTGTATACTGTCACCCTGCTTATTTAACTTATATGCAGAGTATATCATGTAAAATGCCAGACTGGATGAAGCACAAGCAGGAATCAAAATTTCTGGAAGAAAAATCAACAACCTCAGATATGCAGATGATACCACTCTAATGGCAGAAAGTGAAGAAGAACGAAAGAGCCTCTTGATGAGGGCAAAGAGGAAAATGAAAAGGCTGATTTGAAACTCAACATTCAAAAAACTAAGGTCATGGCATCTGGTCCCACAAATTCATGGCAAACAGAATGGGAGAAAAGTAGAAGTGACAGGTTTTATTTTCTTAGGCTCCAAAATCACTGCAGATGGTGACTGCAGTCCTGAAATTAAATGACACTTGCTCCTTGGAAGGAAAGCAATGACAAACCTAGACAGCATACTAAAAAACAGAGACATCACTTTACTGTCAAAGGTCCGTATAGTCAAAGCTACTGTTTTTCCCGTAGTCGTGTTCAGATGTGACAGTTGGACTATAAAGAAAGTTGAGCATTGAAGAATTGATGCTTTCAAATTGTGGTGCTGGAGAAGACTCTTGAGAGTCCCTTGGATTGCAAGGAGATCATACTAGTCATTCCTAAAGGAAATCAACCCCAAATATTCATTGGAAGGACTGATGCTGAAGCTGAAGCTCCAACACTTTGGCCACATGATGGGAAGAGCCAACTCATTGGAAAAGACCCTGATTTTGGAAAGATTGAGGGCAGGAGGTGAAAGTGGTGACAGAGAATGAGATGGTTGGATGGCATCACCGACTCAATGGACATGAATTTGAAAACTCTGGGGGATGGTGAAGGACAGGGAAGCCTAGCATGCTGCAGTCCATGGATTGCAGAGTCGGACATGACTTAGCAGCTGAACAACAGTATTATTAACTAAAATACAGGTTTCATGCAAATTTAACAACATTTCATGCTAGTGTCCATTATTTGTTTTCATACCTTATTCAAGACTCCACATTGTATTTAATTTAATTGCACTGAGCAGCTTCGGCTACATGCAAGAAATTCTGGTAAATTCTCTTTACATTTTTCTTCTGTTACAAATATTTTCTAATGTTCTTTGTTGTGGTTTCTTTGATAAATCCATCATTTAAAAGTGGGCATTTAATTTCCACATACATAGGATTTTTAAAGTAAAAGAAAAGTCACAGCCCAAATCGGAGTTTTAAAGAAAAGAAATAAAGAGAGACTGGAAAGACAATAGAAAAGATCAAGGAAACTAAGTGTTGTGTTTTTGAAATGACAAAGAAAATTGAAAACCTTAGCTATACTGACTACGAAATAAATACAAATAAACTTTTAAATAGAAGATATTTCAACTGAATTGTTGTTCAGTTACTAAGTTGTGTCTGACTCTTTGTGATACCAAGAAATAAAAAGTTCATAAGAGACTTTAATAAACAATGAAATGCCAACAAATTGAATTATCTAGAAAAATAGATAAATTCCTAGAAATATATAACCTACTCAGACTGAATCATGAAGAAATAGACAATCTGACCTGACCAATAATGAGTTAGAATTTTGAATCAGTAATCAAAAATCTCCCAACAAATAAAAGTCCAGGGCCAGGTGGTTTCACTAGTGAATTCCAACAGACATTTTAAAAAGAATTACTTCTAATCCTTCTCAAACTGTTTCAAAAAGTTGAACAGAAGGAAACACCTCCAACCCATTTTACAAAACCAACATTACTCTGAAACCAAAGCCAAACAAGGACACTTAAATAAGGAAAACAACAGGACTATATCCCTGATGAACAAAAGTCCTTAACAGATTACTAGCAAACCAAATTCAATAGCACATGAAAAAGATCTTATACCATGATCAAATGAAATTTATCCCTGGGATGCAAGAATGGTTCAGCATATGCAATTAATAAATGTTACACATCATATTAACAGAATGAAGAATACAAATAAAAAAAAGAATAAAAAGAATAAAAATCATATGACCATCTCAATATAAACAGAAAAAGTATTTGACAAAATTCACCATAGTTTCATTATTAAAAACTCAACAAATTAGGTATAGAAAAATGTCCTTCAACTTAATAAAGGTCACCATATATGACAAGCCCACATCTAACATCATACTCAATGGTGAAAATCTGAAAGCATTTCCTTTAAGATAAGAAACAAGACAATCATGCCCACTCTCACCACTTCTACTCAACATAGACCAAAGTCCTATCTAGAGAGAGTAAAATAAATAAAGAATAAATGAATAAATAAAAGCATCCAAACCAGAAAGTAAGAAATAAAGTTGTCTGTTGGCAGATGACAAGTTGATCTTATATTTAGAAAACCCTAAAGACTCCACCAAAAACCTGCCAGATCTAATAAATGATTTTGGTGAAACTTCAGGAAGCAAACTTATCAAAAATCAGTTCTATCTTTATATTCTTACAGCAAACTACCTGAGAGGGAATCTAAGAAAACAACCCCTTTTACATCAGCATGAAAAAAAAAATACCTAGGAATTAATTTAACTGAAGAGATGAAAAAAGTCTGCATACAAAACTACAGGACATTGGTGAAAGAAACTAAAGAAGATACAAATAAATAGAAAGATATCCTATGGTCATGGATTGGAAAAATTAATATTGTTAAAATGTGCATACTATCCAATGTGATCAACAGAGTCAATGCAATCTCTGTCAAAATATGAGTGATATTTTTCATAAAAATAGAAAAAACTACTGCAAAATATATGCTGTTGGTGGTAGTTTAGTCACATCCAGCTCTTTGCAACCCCATGGACTATAGCTGCCAGGCTCCTCTGTCCATGGGATTTCCCAGGCAAGAATACTGGAGGGGATTGCCATTTCCTTCTCCAGGGGATCTTGCCGACCCAGGAATTGAACCTGAGTCTCCTGATTGGCAGGCAGATTTTTTACCACTGAATCACCTGGGAAGCCCTGCAAAATGTATACAGAACCACAAAGGATTGAATAGCCAAAGCAATCCTGAGCAAGAAGAACAAAGCTGGAGGCATCATGTTTCCTGATTTTAAACTCTATTACAAAACTATTGTAGTCAAAACAGTGTGGTACTGACATAAGAACAGACACATAGTCCAATGGAACTGATGAGAGTCTAGAAATAAAGCCACATATAAGCAGTCTATTAATTTTTGACAAGAGTGAATACACAATGGGGAAATGATAGTCTCTTTAATCAATAGTTCTGGAAAATTTGGACATCCACATGCAAAAGAAAGAAACTGGACACTTATCTTACATCATACACAAAAATCAACTCAAAATGCATTGAAGACTTAAACCCAAAACTGAAAAACTCCTAGAAGAAAACAGAGGGAAAACACTCCTTGACATTATTCTTTGCAATTATTTTCTGGATATAACACCAAAAGCAAATACAACAAAAGCAAAAATAAATGTGTGGAATTATATCAGACTAAAAAGCTTTTGCGTAGCACACAATCCACAGAATGAAACAGCAACCCACAGAATGGGGAAAATATTTGCAAATCATATTTCTGATAAGAAATTCTCCATAATATATAAGGAACTTATACAGTTAATTAAATAGCATAAAATAAACAATTTGATTTGGGACAAAGCACTACCTGAATAGTCATTTTTCTGAGGATGACATACAGATTGCCAACAGGTATGTGAAAGGTGCTCAATATAACTAATTATCAGGGAAATACAAATCAAAACCACAACGACATGTCACCTGTGAAATGATTACCATCAAAGAGATAAGAGGTAACAACTGTTTGTGAAGTTGTGGAGAGAAATGGAAACTTATGCACTGTTGGTGGAACTGTAAACTGGTTCAGCCACTATGGAGAACCCTATGGATGTTCCTCAAATAATTAAACATAGAACAACCACATGTTCCAGCAATCCCACTTCTGGGTGTATATCCACAGGAAATGAAAAAGGTTACTGAGAAAACCATATATTCTCCCATGTTTATTTCAGCATTATTCACAATTGCTAGTATACATATAAAATATTACTGAGTCATGAGAAAAAAGGAAATTCTGCCATTTGCAAAAAATATGGATGCACTTTGAGGACATTATGCTAAATGAGATGTCAGAAAGAGAAAGACATATACTGTATGTATGATATCTCTTACATGTGAAATTTTAAAAAAAACATATTGTTACCAGGAGCTGCGGGGGTTGGGGTGGGAAAATGAGACAGAGGTTGTTTAAATGTACATATTTGCATTATGTGATGTGTACATAATATACAGATGTTAGCTTAGGGTACAATAGTACTGCCAATCAACATGATGTACACCTTAAATTACACAATGTTTATTGTATGTCAAATATACTCAATAAAAAATAATTGCCAAAAATGGTAACTGTATGAGGTGATAGATGTGTTAATTAGCTTGATTATGGCAATCATTTCACAATGTATATGTATATCAAATCATCACATATATATATATATATATGTATATATGTATATATATATATATATATATATATATATATATATATATATATATATATATATATATATATATATATATATGTGTGTGCAGTCAACATATGCAATCTTAGTTCCCCAACCAGGATCAAACCTGCAGTGGAAGCACCATGTCTTAAACACTGGACCACCAGGGAAGTTCCTATACTTTCATTTGTCAGTTATATCTCAAAAAGATGGAAAAATATTTTAAAATCTATGTCAGAACCTTAGGGCACAAGTCTAATCAGGCTCTTAAAAAATAAATAGTGTAATTGAAATGAGCTGCATTTCATTACATCATTTATTTAGTAGTATCAACCATGAATGTAACTTAATCTAAAAAGAAACAACAAAGTTCTTATCAGTTCAGGAAATTTACTGCATATGTAACTACGAATAAGAATAGAGAGCAACATGAGTCTTAGCAAAATCACAAATTTCTTCATGTCACAGATCTTCATAAATCTTTGAACCTGCCAGGGTGCTCAGTTGTGTCCAACTTTTGCGAGCCCATGGCCTGCAGTCCACCAGGTTCCTCTGTTCATGGGATTTTTTAGGCAAGAAAACTGGATTGGGTTGCCATTTCTTCCTCTAGGGGATCTTCCCAACCCAGAGATGGAACCGGGGTCTCCTATGTCTCCTGCATTGGCAGGTGGGTTCTATACCATTGAGTTACTTGGGAATCTTTGAACAGCAGGTATTTATCGAATCTATAAATGTACAAAAGCTTGCTATACTTATATTATTGTACTTATGTCATTGAACACCTATTGCTCTGATGAGAACATGAGCTTATGGAGACAGGCCCCCTTTTGTCATTCTTTTTATACCAAAGTTAACCTAACACAAAGCAACCACTCTGGAAACACTTGTTGAAATAATTGCCTTCTAATTGATGTCTATTTGTAGACTATTCCCCTCTATAAAATCCTGCCAGTTCTTTTACAAAAATACAGTTCTGATAATGTCATTTTCATTGTCCCCAAACCTTTAATGATTGTTCATTTCATTGTCCCAAGACCTTTAATGGTTGTTCATAATCTGCTTTACAGGATTATGTCCACATACCCTGGCAGGGTGTACTCTACTCACAACTTGTATTCCCAGTCTCATTCCTGGCCTCTCCTCTTCACATACTCTTTCCTCAAGCTGTGCTGACTGTTCCTTGAACACTTTTGTATTTTCATTGCTCTCCAGTGTCCAGTGTCTAGTGTTAATCGCTCAGTCCTGTTCAACTCTTTGTGACCCCAGGGACTGTGGCCTCCCAGGCTTCTCTGTCCATGGAATTCTCCAGGCAAGAATACTGGATTGGGTTGCCATTTTTTTCTCCAGGTGATCTTCCCCACCCAGGGATCGAACCCGTGTCTCCTGCACTGCAGGCAGAGGCTTTAAGATCTGAGCTACCAGAGAAGCCTGGTACTCTCTGCCTTTGCAAATGCTGTTTCCTCTGTCTGAAAAGTCCTTGCCCTCCCTTTTGTCAGGCAAACTCTTATTTATTACTGAAGCTCAGCTTAAATATCACTACCTTGTAGTTTTCTCTCACCTCTCACAGAATTGATATCTCTCCCATTTTTTTTCTGTACCAATATGTTTATTTATTCTTAAAATAAATGGACTAAGTTGACTCAGGGGGAAGGGAACTAGAGAAAGAAGGAGGGAGCTTCCTGTCAATGGACTTACCCAAGCAGCAACTGCGGCGCTACGTGTTAAGCATATTGTTCAAGCAGCAGTGGGAGTATGGGGCTGGATGATCTTTAAGTCATTAGATGCTACCGTTCGTATCTTTACCACTGCGTGTCTTTGTGCTCGTGTGTGTCAGACAATTGTGTGTGTGTGTGTGTGTGTGTGGCGTTGGGAGGGAGGAGACAAAGAAACAGAAAGAGATCAGAGCGGAGATGAGGGGGACGCAGTGCAGTAAGAGCAGATGGGCGGACCTAAATTTCTTCTGCTTAAGAGTTTTGCAGAGGTCTAGCCCTGCATCAAGTGCTGTGGCAAGGGGTGGGAGAGGAGGAAAGAGGAGGGACTGCACTCTCCACTCCCTCTGAGCGTGCCCAGCCTCGCCAGCCTGACGGATCATCTTCCGCTCCAACACCGCCTGTTCCTCCTCGCCGTGACTCATGCCTATTGTGTGTGGTGCACTCTGGCCTGCAGCCCCACAGGTGGTATCGACTAGGGGAGACTGTTCCCGCCAGGCTAGGCAGTGGAGCGCCGCACAGCGCGTCTTCCCGCCTCTCAGCCGCTGCCCAGCAATTCCGACCCAGCGCCAGCAGGCCTGCTCGGTCGATCTTCGAGCCTAAGATGCGGCGGGGCTGGAAGATGGCTCTGTCCGGGGGGCTACGGTGCTGCCGCCGTGTACTTTCCTGGGTGCCAGTGCTCGTTATCGTCCTCGTCGTGCTCTGGTCCTACTATGCCTACGTCTTTGAACTCTGCCTGGGTAAGTCGAGCTGGCACCTAAGGTGGGGAAATTATGCTCCAGCATAACCGTCTGCCCTACCCTTCACACTGGTGTCCCCTGTGTTCTTAGCCCTCACACTGCGGTTTTCCTTAAGCTCCCTGGAGATCTCTTGATCTCCAACCTATGGCTTCCCATAGTATTTCTTGCACCCTCCCACGAGTGTCCCACCATGTCGCTATTGTCTCCTAGCCAGGTTTCTTACATTACTTCCTGGCCCTACCCACAAGAATTTCCTTTTCTTTCCCCCACTGGGATCCCCTTTTCTCAAACAGGACAACCACTTGTGCCTTGTGCTCTGGTTCTGGGGGCTGTCATCCTACCGAGTTGAGTAAACAACGTACCCTGTATACTTAAACTGGCCACTTACACCATGAATCCCGCCAATTCACCCAACTAAAAGCCCCACATTTTCCAATTTCTTCCTACTAGAACCCCTAAATATTTCCTGTACTCTCTTGCTAGCTCTCCCTTATCTAACACTGGGATTCCTCCTTTTCCAGTGATCCTCTCAAGCCAGCTGAAGTGCATTTTCTGCCACTTGGGACCCCACGGTACACCTTGTTCTATCCCACTGTAGTCTCCCCTTTTCACAAAGTAATGTGCCTTCCATTCCTCTTTCCCTGTGGGACTAAACTAAAAGTTCAGTTAGTTTCCCTTCCATTCCCCATTTTCTCATCTTCTCTAATGGAATGGGAATCCTACAATACATCCCATCCTGTCTGCTCATACAGGGAGCCCTGATTTTGTCACACTGGAGCCCCACTTAGTCTCCTGCCTGCCTGCTTTGAGATGCATTCACTCCTTCCCATTCGTGGCCCCACATAAATTTCTGACACCTCATACTAGTCACCCTGCTTTTTTTTTTTTTTATCACATTATGGTACTGCTTTGTCCACTGTCTTCTCACACTAGGGTATCCTGTTTACCCTCCCACAAGGGCTTCCCTGGTGACTCAGATGGTAAAGAATATGCCTGCAATGCAGGAGACTAGGGTTCGATCCCTGGGTGGGAAAGATCCCCTAGAGAAGGGAATAGCTACTCACTCCAGTATATTTGCCTGGAGGATCCTATGTACAGAGGAGCCTGGTGGGCTACAGTCCATGGGGTTGCAAAAAGTCAGACACAACTGAGCAACTAACATTTTCACTTTCAAGGGTTCCCACAATACCCCCTATACACCTTCCAAAGGCCATTAGTTTTCTAATGATGATCTCCCCTTGCTATCTTTTCTGAAATATACTCCCCACCTCCTGCAGTCCTCTTCCACTGTTAGCTCCACATTTTGTCATCCTCTTCCTCTAGGGTTTCTTATTATTTTCACTTACTTCCCTCTAGGATTTCACTTGTCCCTTGTCTTCTCAAACTAGGGAAACACCATACTTTCCTTCAGGGGTTTCTAATATTTCCTCTCCTTACAATTGGAGGCTCATTTCTTGTCCCCTCTCATTAGACCATACTTTTATAAATCTAGGGTCTCCTCTTGTACCCAGTCCTATAATACCAGGGAGCATTTCAGCCCCTCCAATCTATAAAATGGTTCCCACAGTATATCTCATGCTCTCAAACTCAGAATTTCACAGTATTTACACATGCAAATCCCAAGATTCTATCCCACTTAGATTACCCCCAGTCCCCTATAGTGTTATCAATTCACAATGGAGTCTCCATAGTATATCCTGTCTCCTCACAAAAGAACCTCTGCTTTTCTCATAGTGAGATCTCCCGTTGCCTCTCATATTGAAGAATCCCCATCTCTTCTCAAAGGAAGTTCCACTAATCTTGTCACTTCAGTATAGAATCCCACTTCTAACATTCTTAAAATTGTGTCCTATAATGTTCCCTATTCATTCAATGTGAGGTCCCAGTATATTTCCAGTCCCCTCACATTAGGACTCCTATTTGTCTCTTTGGACATCCCCTCACTTTCAAATCCTTCCAAGACTCCTATATTTCTTTATATCAGATTCTCTTCCTCTTAAAAATTATGGTTGAGGTCCTGCTTTTTCTAACCCTAGGACCTGACTCCACTTATAATTTCTGTTTCTTACGTATTTGACAAAGCAATAGTCTACTCCAGGTGGACTGGGATTAACTAGGGAGACAGAAGATAGCCATCTTTTCTAATACAGAACTTTCTTATAGATTCTGTGCATCAGAATTTGAATTTTCCAGGTCCATTTCTTAGATTTACTAAGGAAAATACCGAAAGGTTATTACAAATTCAATTAGTTGCCTTCATAGATACAAATTTAGGCTGTATTTCTTTTTTATCACATTCTGATATGCAGTTGCATGGGGATGTACAATGACTGGGAAGTTTTTCTATTCCCAGAGCTCACCACTTTGCTCTTTTGAATGATTGATTGAAGGGTTAAAAGTTCAGCTCTGTTATTGTTGCTCCTAGGATCAATGCCATATTGTAAATATATCAGACATATTTTGGAGTTTTTCAGTACTGACCTACATGAGTTTTGCCAAGCAATTATTTTAAAAATTAATAATGGCTAACACTTATATAGTGCTTGATCTGTGCCAGGCAATGTTCTAAGTACTGTAGATATATGAACATTTTAATATATTAACTTATTTAATACTAACACTAACCATACAAAACAGATATCATTATTATCCCCATTGTGCAGATGTGCAAAATGATGTAAAGACCAAATTAATGTAAATAATTAGCTTTCTACAAGTTCTTATTAAGTTATATAATATTAAAAGCTGAAAAGAAGCTTATTTATTTTGTTTATTTAACATATTTGCAGGGCATTTACTACATTCTAGGCACTGTTTTAAGTGACTACATGCACACAAACATACACAGACACACAAACTTAATCCTTATAACAACCTTATGAGGCACACATTATCATTATAACCATTTTGAAGATAAGAAAATTGAGGCACAGACACATTGTGAAACTTGTCTAAGGTCATGGAGCTAGTAAATGTCCAAGCTTGGATGGCAACCCAGGTAGTATAGCTCCTCAGTCCATACTTTAACCTCCACAGTATCTTACTTAACTCCATCTACTTTCAACCAATACAGAGGTCTAAACTTGTGACTCATAGGCCACATGTAGCCTACAGATGTGTTTCATTTGGCCTGCACAGTGTTTTCTTAACATTTTGCATCAGATACCATTATTTAAAAACTAGGAGGGTAAGATAGCTTTTATTTCCAATTCTGGCTCCACCAATCCATCCTGTCATCTCCCCTACCCCTTTTAATAAGTCTTTTATTTTTTTTTATTTAATTTTTAATTGGAGGAAAATTGCTTTATAAGGTTGTGATGCTGTACAAAAATGCAAATCATCCATAATTATACATATATCATCTCCCTCTTGAGTCTCCCTTCCTTACCCCATCCTACCCGTCTAGATTACTACAGAGCACCAGGCTGGGCTCCCTGTGTTATGTAGAAACTTCCTACTTGCTGTCTATTTTACACATTATAGTGTGTGTATATCAGTGCTACTTTCTCCGTTCTTCCCACTCTCTCCTTCTCCCACTGTGTCCACAAGTTCATTCTCTATGTCTGTGTCTCCGTTCCTTCCCTGCAAGTAGGTTCATCAATACCATTTTTCTAGATTGCATATATATGCTTTAATATATGATACTTATTTTTCTCTTTCTGACTTCACTCTGTATAACAGGCTCTAGTTTCATCCACCTCACTAGGACTGACTCAAATCCATTCTTATTTATGGCTGAGTAACATTCCACATCCTCACCAAAACTTATTTACCTTTTTAAATTATAGCCATCAGAGTAGCTATGAAGTAGTATCTTATTGTGATTTTGATTCACATATCCCTGATTACTAGTGAAATAGATTATCTTTTCATACATTTGTTGGCCATTTGTATATCTTCTTTAAAGAAATATCTATTTAAGTTCTTTGCACATTTTTAACTGGGTTATTTATCTTTTTGTTTTTGAATTGTAAGATTTCCTTATGTATTTTGAATATTCAACCCTTATCAGATAAATGATTTGCAGATACTTTCTCCCATTCTGTGTGTTATCTTTTCACTTCTTTGATAGTATAATTTGATATCTGCTTGGTTGCTCAGTTGTATCTGACTCTGCGACCTCATGGACTGTAGCCCACCAGGCTCCTCTGTCCATGGCATTGTCCCAGCAAGAATACTGGGGTGGGTTGCCATTTCCTCCTCCAGGGGATCTTCCCGACCCAGGGATCAAACCCGCGTCTTCAGCATCTCCTACATTGGGAGGTGGACTCTTTACCACTGAGCTACCTGGGAAGCCTGTCATTTGATGCATAAAATCTTTAATTTTGATAAAGTTCAACTTACCTATATTTTTACTTGTTGCCTGCTCTTTGGTATCATATCTAAGCATCCATTGATAAATGCAAGGCCATAAAGATTTAGCCCTGTATTTTCTTATAAAAGATTTTTATAGTTTTTACTTTTTATTAAATATGATTAGATCTTTGGCCCATTTTGAGTGAATTTTTATACATGGATTGAGGGAGGAATACAGATTCATTCTTTTGCATGTGGCTATGAAGTTTTCCCAACATCATTTATAGAAGAGACTATTCTTATGCCATAGAATAGCCTTGACATGATTGTCAAAAACCAATTAACCATAGAGGTATGAATTTATTTCTGTACTCTTAATTCTGCCCCACTGATTTGTTTGTCTGTTCTTCTGCCAGTACCACACTTGCTTTGATGACCATATCTTTGTTTTAAATTTTGATGTCAAGAGTGTGAGTCCTCCAAATTTATTTTTTTCTTTTTTTTTTGCGTTTTATTTTTTTAAAATGTATTTCTTTTAATTGGAGGCTAATTACTTTACATTACTTTACAGTATTGTAGTGATTCTGCCATACATTGACATGAATCAGCCATGGGTGTACATGTGTTCCCCATCCTGAACCTCCCTCCCACCTCCCTCCCCATCCCATCCCTCTGGGTCATCACAGTGCACCAGCCCAGTGCACCTTGTCTCATCCATCGAACATGGACTGGCGATATGTTTCACATATGATAATATACATGTTTCAGTGCTATTTTCTCAAATCATCCCACACTCGCCTTCTCTCACAGAGTCCAAAAGACTGTTCTATATATCTGTGTCTCTTTTGCTGTGTCACATACAGGGTTATCATTATCATCTTTCTAAATTCCATATATATGCATTAGTATACTGTACTGGTGTTTTTCTTTCTGGCACATTGTGGTTTTGACTTGCATTTCTCTGATAATGAGTGATGTTGAGCATCTTTTCATGTGTTTGTTAGCCATCTGTATGTCTTCTTTGGAGAAATGTCTATTTAGTTCTTTGGCCCATTTTTTGATTGGGTCGTTTATTTTTCTGGAATTGAGCTATAGGAGTTGCTTGTATATTTTTGAGAATAATTCTCTGTCAGTTGCTTCGTTTGCTATTAGTTTCTCCCATTCTGGAGGCTGTCCTTTCACCTTGCTTATAGTTTCCTTCATTGTGCAAAAGCTTTTAAATTTAATTAGGTCCCATTTGTTTATTTTTGCTTTTATTTCCATTACTCTGGGAGGTGGGTCATAGAGGATCCTGCTGTGATTTATGTCAGAGTTTTGCCTATGTTTTCTTCTACGAGTTCTATAGTTTCTGGTCTTATGTTTTGATCTTTAATCCATTTTGAGTTTATTTTGTGTATGGTGTTAGAAAGTGTTCTAGTTTCATTCTTTTACAAGTGGTTGACCAGTTTTCCCAGCACCACTTGTTAAAGAGATTGTCTTTTCTCCATTGTATATTCTTGCCTCTTTTGTCAAAGATAAGGTGTCCTGAACAATACACTTCTGAATAACCAACAAATCACAGAAGAAATAAAAAAATAAATCAAAATATGCATAGAAATGAATGAAAATGAAAACACAACAACCCAAAACCTATGGGACAATTGTAAAAGCAGTGTGAAGGGGAAGGTTCATAGCAATAGAGGCTTACCTCAAGAAACAAGAAAAAAGTCAAATAAATAACCTAACTCTACACCTAAAGCAACTAGAAAAGGAAGAAATGAAGAACCCCTGGGTTAGTAGAAGGAAAGAAATCTTAAAAATTAGGGCAGAAATAAATGCTAAAACCAACAAAAGAGACCATAGCAAAAATCAACAAAGCTAAAAGCTGGTTCTTTGAGAAGATAAATAAAATTGACAAACCATTAGCCAGACTCATCAAGAAACAAAGGGAGAAGAATCAAATCAACAAAATTAGAAATGAAAATGGAGAGATCACAACAGACAACACTGAAATACAAAGGATCATAAAGACTACTATCAGCAATTATATGCCAATAAAATGAACAACTTGGAAGAAATGGGCAAATTCTTAGAAAAGTGTAACTTTCTAAGAAATTTATTTTTCTTTTTTTTTTAATCTTTCTATTGTACTTTTTTTTTTTTAATTTTTTTATTAGTTGGAGGCTAATTACTTCACAACATTTCAGTGGGTTTTGTCATACATTGATATGAATCAGCCATAGATTTACACGTATTCCCCATCCCGATTCCCCCCCCAGCCCTCCTTCTACCCGATCCTCTGGGTCTTCCCAGAACCACCCGCCGGCAACTACTTCTCTCTGCATACCCAGCCTGGTGGATCTTTTCACCCATAGATAGTATACATGCTGTTCTTTTGAAACATCCCACCCTCACCTTCTCCCACAGAGTTCAAAAGTCTGTTCTGTATTTCTGTGTCTCTTTTTCTGTTTTGCATATAGGGTTATCGTTACCATCTTTCTAAATTCCATATATATGTGTTAGTATGCTGTAATGTTCTTTATCTTTATTTTTCTAAGACTGTTTTGGTTAGGGTCTCTTGGAATTCCATGTGAGTTGTAGTATCAACTTTTCCACCACTGCAAAATGGCCATTGGAATTTTGATAATGATCATACTGAATCTGTATATTGTTTTGAGAAGAGTGCCATCTTAAAATCAAATTTTCTGATCCATCATGTGGGATATCGTTTCATTTATTGAGGCCTTCAGTTACTTTCAGCAATATTTTGAAATTTTCACTGTGTAAGTCCTGAGCTTTCTTGGTTATATTTATTCCTAAGTATTTTTTTTTCTTTTTGATGCTTTTATAAATGAAATAACTTTCTTAAATTGCTTCCCTGATTGTTTACTGCTGGTGTATGTATTTTTAAAATCTTTTTTAAAATTTTCATTGGAGTATAGTTGCTTTGCAGTGTTGTGTTACTTTTTGCTGTACAGCAAAGTGAATCAGTTATACACACACACACACACACACACACACATATCCCCTCTTTAGATTTCCTTATCAATTTAGTCATTACAGAGCACTGAGTAGAGTTCCCTGTGCTGTATATTAGATCCTCATTAACTACCTATTTTATACATAGTAGTGTATATATGTCAATCCCAATCTCCCAGTTCATCCGATCTGCTCTTTCTCTCTTTGTATCTATAAGGTTGTTCTCTATATCTGTGTTTCTGTTTTTGCTTTGCAAACAAGTTCATCTGTGCCATTTTTCTAGATTCCATATATAAGCACTAATATATATTTTTTCTCTTTCTGACTTAGTTGACTCTGTATGACAGTCTCTAGGTCCATCTACATCTCTCGAAATGACACGATTTTTTTTATAGCTGAGTAATATTCCTTTATACATATGTACCATATCTTCTTTATCCATTCATCTGTTGATGGACATGTAGATTGCTTTCATAACCTGGCTATTGTAAACAGTGCTGTAATGAATATTAGGATGCATGTATCATTTTGAATTCTGGTTTTCTTCTGGTATATGCCCAGGAGTGAGATTACCAAGTCATATGATAGTTATATTTTTAGTTTTTTGAGGAACCTCCAAGACTGTTCTCCATAGTGGCTATACCAATTTACATTCACACCAACAAAATGGGAGGGTTCCCCTTTCTCCACATCATCTCCAGCATTTACTGTTTGTAGACTTTTTGATGATGGCCATCCTTACCTGTGTGAGGTGATACTTCATTGTAGTTTTTTGTTTTTTTTTTTTAATTTTTTATTAGTTGGAAGGTAATTTCACAACATTTCAGTGGGTTTTGTCATACAATTGATATGAATCAGCCATGGATTTTACATGTATTCCCAATCCCGATCCCCCTCCCACCTCCCTCTCCACCCGATTCCTCTGGGTCTTCCCAGTGCACCAGGCCGGAGCACTTGTCTCATGCATCCCACCTGGGCTGGTGATCTGTTTCACCATAGATAGTATACATGCTGTTCTTTTGAAATATCCCACCCTCACATTCTCCCACAAAGTTCAAAAGTCTGTTCTGTATTTCTGTGTCTTTCATTGTAGTTTTAATTTGCATTTCTCTAATAGTGATGTTGACCATCTTTTCATGTGCCTCTTGACCATCTGTATGTCAAAATGTCTGTTTAGGTCTTCTGCCCATTTTTATTGGGTTGTTTGGTATTTTCTTGACAAAATAATGGCTCTGCTTTTCAATATGCTGTCTAGGTTGGTCATAACGTTCCTTCCAAAGAGTAAGTGTCTTTTAATTTCATGGCTGCACTCATCATCTGCAGTGATTTTGGAGCCAAGAAAAATAAAGTCAGCCACTGTTTCCACTATTTGCCCATCTATTTGTCATGAAATGATGGGACCAGAGTCCATGATATTAATTTTCTGAATGTTGAGCTTTAAGCCAACTTTTTCACTCTCCTCTTTCACTTTCATCAAGAGGCTCTTTAGTTCCTCTTCACTTTCTGCCATAAGGGTGGTGTCATCTGCATATCTGAGGTTATTGTTATTTTTCCTGGCAATCTTCATTCCAGCTTGTGCTTCCTCCAGTCCAGCGTTTCTCATGATGTACCCTGCATATAAGTTAAATAAGCAGGGTGACAATATACAGCCTTGACATACTCATTTTCCTATTTGGAACCAGTCTGTTGTTCAATGGCCAGTTCTAACTGTTGCTTTCTGACCTGCATACAGGTTTCTCAAGAGGCAGGTCAGGTGGTCTTGTATGCCCATTTCTTTCAGAATTTTCCACAGTTTATTGTGATCCACACAGTCAAAATCTTTGGCATAGTCAATAAAGCAGAAATAGATGTTTTTCTGGAACTCTCTTGCTTTTTCGATGATCCAGAGGATGTTGGCAATTTGATCTCTGGTTCCTCTGCCTTTTCTAAAACCATCTCGAACATCTGGAAGTTCACAGTTCACATATTGCTGAAGCCTGGCTTGGAGAATTTTAAGCATTAGTTTACTTGCATAAAGTGCAATTGTGTGGTAGTTTGAGAATTCTTCGGCATTGCCTTTCTTTGAGATTGGAATGAAAACTGACCTTTTCCAGTCCTGTGGCCACTGCTGGGTTTTCCAAATTTGCTGACATACTGAGTGCAGCACTTTCACAACATCATCTTTCAAGATTTGAAATAGCTCAACTGTAATTCCATCACCTCCACTAGCTTTGTTTGTAGTGATGCTTCCTAAGGCCCACTTAAATTCACATTCCAGGATGTCTGGCTCTAGGTGAGTGATCACACCATCATGATTATCTGGGTCATGAAGATCTTTTTTGTACAGTTCTTCTATATATTCTTTCCACCACTTCTTAATATCTTCTGCTTCTGTTGAGTCCATACCATTTTTGTCCTTTATCAAGCCCATCTTTGCATGAAATGTTCCCTTGGTATCTCTAATTTTCTTGACGAGATCTCTAGTCTTTCCCATTCTGTTGTTTTCCTCTATTTCTTTGCATTGATCACTGAGGAAGGCTTTCTTATCTCTCCTTGCTATTCTTTGGAACTCTGCACTGAATTGAGTGTATCTTTCCTTTTCTCCTTCTCTTTTCACTTCTCTTCTTTTCACAGCTATCTATAAGGCCTCCTCAGACAGCCATTTTGCTTTTTTGCATTTCTTTTTCTTAGGGATGATCTTGATTCCTTTTTCCTGTACAATGTCACAAACCTCCATCCATAGTTCATCAGGGACTCTGTCTATCAGATCTAGTCCATTAAATCTATTTCTCACTTCCACTGTATAGTCATAAGGGATTGATTTAGATCATACCTGAATGGTCTAATGGTTTTCTCCACTTTGTTCAATTTTAGTTTGAATTTGGCAATGAGGAGTTCATGATCTGAGCCACAGTCTGCTCCCGGTCTTGTTTTTGCTGACTGTATAGAGCTTTCCCATCTTTGGCTGCAGTGAATATAATCAGTCTGATTTTGGTGTCAACCACCTGATGATGTCCATGTGTCTTCTCTTGTGTTGTTGGAAGAGGGTGTTTGCTATGACCAGTGCGTTCTCTTGGCAGAACTCTATTAGCCTTTGCCCTTCTTCATTCTGTACTCCAAGGCCAAATTTGCCTGCAAATCAGAGACATTACTTTGTCAACAAAGGTCAGTCTTGTCAAGGTTATGGTTTTTTTCCAGTAGTCATGTATGGATGTGAGAGTTGGACTATAAAGAAAGCTGAGCACTGAAGACTTGATGCTTTTGAACTGTGGTGTTGGAGAAGACTCTTGAGAGTCCCTTGGACTGCAAGGAGATCCAACCAGTCCATCTTAAAGGAGATCAGTCCTGGGTGTTCATTGGATGGACTGATGTTGAAGCTGAAACTCCAATACTTTGGCCACCTGATGCGAAGAGCTGACTCATTGGAAAAGACCTTGATGCTGGGAAAGATTGAGGGCAGAAGGAGAAGGGCATGACAGAGGATGAGATGGTTGGATGGCATCACCAACTCAATGGACATAGGTTTGAGTGAACTCTGGGGATTGGTGATGGACAGGGAGGCCTGGCATGCTGTGGTTCATGGGGTCACAAAGAGTCAGACAGGACTGAGTGACTGAACTGACTGACTGACTTGGTATTTTGATATTGGACTACATGAGCTCTTTCTATATTTTAGAGATTAAGCCCTTGTTGGTTGCTTCATTTGCAAATATTTTCTTACATTCTGAGGGTTGCCTTTTTGTCTTGATTATGATTTCCTTTACTATGCAATAGCTTTTAACTTTAATTAACTCTCATTTGTTTATTTTTGTCTTTATTTTCATTACTCGAGGAGTTGGCCAAAAAAGATCTTGCTGCAATTAAAGTCTGCCTGTTTTGCTTTAAGAGATTTTATAGAATCCACCCTTACATTTAAGTCTTTAATGCATTTTGATTTTATTTTTGTGTATGGTTTTAAGGAGCGTTATGCTTTCATTCTTTTACATTTAGCTGTCTAGTTTTCCCAGCACCACTTAGTGAAAGGACTGGCTTTCTTGATTGAATATTCTTACCTCCTTTGTCATACATTAGGTTACCATCCATGCTTGGGTTTCTCTCTGGGAGTTCTATCCTGCTCCATTGATCTATGTTTCTGTTTTTGTGCCAGTACCATATTGTCTTGATGACTATAGCTTTGTAGTGTAGTCTGAAGTCAGGGAGCTTGATTCCTCCAACTGTTTTTCTTTCTAAGGATTGCTTTCGCTACTCAGGATCTTTTGTGTTTCGATACAAATTGTAAATCTTTTTGTTGTAATTCTGTGAAGAATGCCATTGTAATTTGATATGGATTGCATTGAATCTGTAGATTGCCTTGGGTAGTGCAGTCTTTTTCACATTGATTCTTCCAATCCAAGAACATGGTATAGCTCTTCACCTGTTTGTGTCATCTTTTATTTCTTTCATCACTATCTTACAGTTTTATGGGTACAGGTCTTTTTCCTCCTTAGGTAGGTTTATTCCTAGGTATTTTATTTTGCTCATTGTGATGGTAAATGGGATTTTTTCCTTAATTTCTCTTTCTAATCTTTTGTTGTTAGTGTATGGGAATGCAAGAGATTTCTGTGTATTTTGTATCCTGCAAGTTTACCAAACTCATTGATAAACTCTAGTAGTTTTCCGGTGGACTCTTTAGAATTTTGTGTGTATAGTATCATGTCATCGGCAGTGACAGTTTTACTTCTTTTTCATTTTGGATTCCTCTTTTTCTGTTCTCTTATTGCCATGGCTAGGCTTCCAAAAATATGTTGAATACAAGTGTTAAGAGTGGACATCTTTGTCTTGTTCCTGATCTTAGAGGAAATGCTTTCAGTTTTTCACCATTGAGAATGATGTTTGCTGTGGGTTTGTTATGTATAGGCTTTATTTTGTTGAGATAGGTTTTCTCTCTGCACAGTTTCTGGAGAGTTTTTATTATAAATGGTTGTTGAATTTTGTCAAAAGTTTTTTTACATCTATTGTGATGATCATATGGTTTTTATTTTTCAGTTTGTTAATATAGTGTATAACATTGACTGATTTGTCTATATTGAAGAATTCTTGCATCCCTGGGATAAATACCACTTGATCATGGTGTATGATTTTTTTAATGTTTTGTTGGATTCTGTTTTCTAGTATTTTGTTGAGGATTTTTGCAACTATGTTAATCAGTGATATTTGCCTATAATTTTCTTTTTTATGGTATCTTTGTCTGGTTTTGGTATCAAGGCAATGGTTGGCTTCATAGCATGAGCTTTGGAGTGTTCCTTTGTCTGAAATTTTTGGGAAAAGTTTGAGAAGAATGGGTGTTAGTTCTTCTCTAAATGCTTGATAGAATTTGCCTTTGAAGCCATCTGGTCCTGGACTTTTGTTTCTTGGAAGGTTTTTAATCTCATTTCAATTTCATTATTTGTGATTGGTCTGTTCATATTTTGTATTTCTTCCTGGTTCAGTCCTGGAAGTTTATACTTTTCTCAGAATTTGTCCATTTCTTCCAGGCTGTCCATTTTATTGGCATATAGTTGCTCATAGTAGTCTCTTATGACCCTTTGTATTTCCGTGTTGTCTATTGTAACTTCTCCTTTTTCCTTTTTAATTTTATTGATCTGAGCCCTCTCCCTTTTCTCCTGCTATATTTTGTATATCTTCTCAAAGAACCAGCTTTTAGTTTATTGATGTTTCCTATTGTTAGTTTTCATTTGTATTTCATTCGGTTTTGCTCTGATAGTCATAATTTCTTTCCTTCTACTAACTTTGGTTTTTGTTTGTTCTTCTTTCTCTAGTTGCCTTAGGTGTAGGGTCAGGTTGTTTATTTGATTTTTTCTTGTTTTGTAAGGTGGAATTGTATTGCTATAAACTCCCTCTTAGGACTGTTTTTTGCTGCATCCCACACGTTTTGGGTCATCATGTTTTGGTTGTCATTTGTTTCTAGTATTTTTGACTTTTCTCTTTGATTTCTTCAGTGATCTTCTGAAGATCTTCTGATCTTCTGAAAAATGATTTCTTCATTTCTTCAGTGGTTATTTAGTAGCATATTGTTTAACCTCCATGTCTTTATGTTTTTTACAATTTTTTCCCTGAAATTGATTTCTAATGTCATATTGGGTCATTGCGGTTAGAAAAGATGCTTAATGTGATTTCAGTTTTCTTAAATTTACTGAGGTTTGACTTGGGACCAAGATATGATCTTTCCTGGAGAATGTTCCATATGCACTTGAGAAGAAAGTACATTCTGCTGCTTTCAGATGGAATGTCCTATAAATGTCAGTTAAGTCTACTATTCTAGTATTTCATTTAATGCTTGTGTTTCCTTATTAATTTTCAGTCTGAATGATCTGTCTTTTGGTGTAAGTGGGATATTAACATCCCCTGCTATTGTTGTGTTACTGTCAATTTCCCCTTTTATGGCTGTTAGCATTTGCCCTACATATTGAGGTGCTCATACATTGGGTGCATATATATTTACAATTGTTATGTCTTCTTCTTGGATTGATTCCTTGATCATTGTGTAGTGTCCTTCCTTGTCTCTTATAACAGTCTTTGTTTTAAAGTCAAATTTTGTATGATATGAGTATTGCTATTCCAGCTTTCTTTTGATTTCCATTAGCTTGGAATATATTTTTCCATCCCCTCACTTTCAGTCTGTATGTGTCCCTAGGTCTGAAGTGATTCTCTTGTAGACAGCATATATATATCTTGTTTCTATATTCCTTCAGCCAGTCAGTGTCTTTTGGTTGGAGTATTTAATCCATCTACATTTGATGAAATTATTGATATGTATGTTCCTATTGCCATTTTCTTAACTGTTTTGGGTTTGTTTTTGTAGGTCTTTCTTCTTCCCTTCCTCTTTTATTCTTTTCTCTTGTGTTTTTGCTTAGAGAAGTTCCAGTAGCAAGTGTTCTAAATCTGGTTTGTGGGTCCTGAATTCTCTTAGCTTTTGCTTGTCTGTAAATCTTTTGATTTTTCCATCAAATCTGAATAAGAGCCTTGCTGGGTAGAGTATTCTTGGTTGTAGGTTTTTCCCATTCATTACTTTAAATGTATCCTGCCAATCCCTTCTGGCCTGCAGAATTTCTGCTGAAAAATCAGCTGATGATAACCTTACAAGGTTTCCCTTGTATGTTCTTTGTTGCTTTTCCCTTAATGCTTTTAATATTTTTTTCTTTGTATTTAAGTTTTGTTAGTTTGATTAGTATGTGTCTTTGCACGTTTCTCCTTGAGTTTATCCTATATGGGACTCTGTGCTTCCTGAACTTGGGTGACTATTTCTTTTCCCACGTTAAGGATGTTTTTGACTATGATCTCTTAAAAATATTTTCTCAGGCCCTTTCCCTTTTTCTTCTTCTTCTGCAACTCCTAAAGTGCCACTCAACATTACTATTTGTTTTTCCAGAGGTCTCTGACACTCTTCTCATTTTTTTTCATTCTTTTTACTTTATTCTGTTCTGCAGCAGAGATTTCCACCATTTTATCTTCCAGGTCTCAGTTCCATTCTTCTGCCTCAGTTATTCTGCTTTTGATTCCTTCTAGTATATTTTTTATTTGAGTTATTCTATCGTTCATCTCTGTTTGCTTGTTCTTTAGTTCTTCTAGGTCTTTTTTATGCTTTTCTTGTATCTTCTCGATCAATGCCTTCATTATGTTTCCAAGATCTTGGATCATCTTTACTATCGTTACTCTGAATTCTTTTCCAGATAGACTGCTTATCTCCTCTTCATTTAGTTGTTCTTGTAGGTTTTTATTTTGCTTCTTCATCTGTGTCATATTTCTTTGTCATCTCATTTCATCAAATTTATTCTGTTTGTGATGTCCTTTCCATTGGCTACATGATTGCCTATTACTTCTGGTTGGTGAGATTGGTTCAGAGGCTTGTGCCATTATCCCCTTTATAGTGGGCTTGATTGGTGTTGTGTTCATCAGAGCTTGCCCTAGATATTGGTGGGGCCTCCCCTTTGCTCTAGTTATGGCTGCCTTGTCAGGGGTGGGGTCTGTTTCTTGGTTGTTGGATTAGAGGCCCCCAGATCTATTTATTAGCTATAATTTTTTATCTGTGGTGTGAGGTAGGCAGGATTGGAGCACTTCCACTGGGAGAGTAGCCACTGAGTTTTCCTCCACTGGAGCTGTTCGCCTGTGATTATGCTCCACTGTGTCCCCTTTCACCTGTTGTGTGGACTCACAAAGTATACTCTTGTTGAAACTGCTCTTGGTCCAGCCTTAACTGTGGATATGCCAATAATTGAATCTGGTTACTCTCAGGCATTGTTATCACCCAGCCATTGACATAGGTCCACTGAGGTTAGGTCCCAGTAATGCAGTAATCATGTACCTAGAACTGCTGTGGGAGCTGTGTAGGCAGCTCAAACTCTGTTCTTGTCCTACCTCCACATGAATGTGCCCACAGAGTCCACAGCTACTAAAGCCAGGCCCATAATAGGAGGTTTATTGGTGTTTTGGTGACCAGAGCCTGCCCTAGATATTGAATAGGGCCTCCCCTTTGCTCTGTGATTGTCACTACCCTGTCAGAGGTAGGGTCTGTTTGCTAGTTGTTGGAGTAGAGGCCCCTTGACCTGTTATCTGTTTCTTAGCTGTGTTTCAAATCTGTGATGAGAGGTAGGTGGGGTTAGAGCAGTCCTCCTGGGACAGAAGCTACTGAGTATTCCTCTTCTTGATCTGTTCACCTGTGAGTGTACTCTGTTGTGTCACCTTTCACCTTTTGTGCAAGCTCTCAGATTACCTTGATGTTGGTACTGCTCTTTCCACCCCTGCCCCTTAACTATGAGCATGCTGGCAATTGGCCCTTGTTTTTCAGATGTTGCTTTCAGCAGGCCGCAAGAGTAGATCCAGTGAAGTCAGGTCCTAGGATTGCAGTAATCACGGATCTGGATCTTTTGTGGGTATTATTGAGGCAGCGTAGACTTTAGCCTGGCCCAACCCCTGTATGATGGGCTCATAAAGTCTACAGCTGCTAAAGATATGTCCATCTTGGCTGTGAGAGCACTCATCCATTCAGATGTTTTATAGGCATTGAATTTTTACCAAGCTGGTTATGGGGATATCAATTCACAGTTTGCATAGCTGTGAGGAGAGATTTCAGCTTTTCTTTCTTAACAGCACAGTCCCTAAGTCTCAGCTGTGGTTTTAGCTCCACCTCTGCATGTGGGCCACCCACAGAGATCTGCTTCCAAGACTGCCCTGGAACATTTGGGTCTGCCTCAGTGAGGACGAGGCATGGAGGTGGCATAGATGCTGGGGTCGCAGGAGTCCTGGTGGCAACAGGTGCACAGAGGAGTCAGCAGTCAAAAGAAATCCAGCCCCACTGGTGTCAATGCTTGGAGTGAAGCCAGTGGCAATGGGTGCGGGAGATTCAACCCCAACAGGGACCTTTGCTAGTACCCAGCAGCAAGTGCACGTGGGCCAGCCCCATGGGAGCCTTTCCTAGTGTTTGCCTGAAGCCCTGGCAGGGGCTTTCCTTGTATCTGGTAGCAGTCACAGGAGGGTCAGCCCCAGTGGGGGCCTTTCCTAACACCTGCGAGTGGAGGCAGGGGCCTATGACAGTTCATGTTTCCTCCACAAGCATTCTCAGTTGTGAATTTCCTCATTCTAGTCCCCTCAGGCTGTCTCCTCACAGCCAACAGCAGTCCTCTCCCTGGGGTTCCTCTCCAATCTTCACGTTATAGCACTCAGCTCCTGTGCATACCAGCGGACATGCATCCTCAGCCAGGGCTGTGCAGGGCTGTGGCACAGACCACCTGTGTAGGAAACACTCTATCCTGCTTCCTTTTTTTTTTCTTTTGTTGGGAGATTTTGATTATTGATTCGATCTTTTACTTGTTAAAAATCTGCTTAGATTTTCTCTTTCTTCTTTGGTCAGTTTTGGTGGTTTCTGTGTTTCTAGGAATTTATCCATTTCATCTAGGTTATCTAATTTGTTAACATAAAATTTTCCCAGTATTCTATTGTAATCCTTTCCACTTATGAAAGTTCTCTATTAATATCTCCACTTTCATTTATTATATTAATAATTTGAATCTTTCTTTCTTTTTTCTTGTCCAATCTAGTTAAAGGTTTGTAAATTTTGATTCTTTTCAGGGTCCCAACTTTCGGTTTCCAGAGTTCTGCAAAAGTTGATTTTGACAGTTTTTGCCACTTCATTGATGGCTTTTGGAGAATGACAAAGTCTTGGAATTTTCTACTCTGCTATTTTTGGTGGTTAACAGTATCAATTTTGAGATTAAAATTAAAAGGTCTGGGAAGTAATTCTACTGAGAAGCTAGAAATTCTTCAAAGAGAGTCAAAAGAAATGAAAACTGATAAGGCAAAAAACCAGAAGGCACAGTATCTGGAACCAAATTTCTGTACAAGTAAAAGCTATCCATTCAAGCCTATATGAATCATGATATTCTCATATCTAAAATAGTTTTATAATTTATCCATGTATGAAATAGTCAAATGCATCACACTTGAGTAGTAAAATAGCATATGAAACATCCAAAATAATTCCAATGATTCTTAAACCTGGCTGATAATCACCTGCTGAGTTTTTATAATACAAAGTCCTACACCTCCACCCAGAGATGTGTTATACAAAGGGGACCCTAGAATCTATATTTTTATCAGTTTCCTAGGTGGGTATTAAAATCATCTAGATTTGGGGATGGTTGCCAAAAAGTAAATGAATGGCTAGTATGAGTAACTTTTTTAGAGGAGTAAATGAACACTGGCATGATTAGTTTGCTTTCAACAAGCAGAACGTAATGAGAAATGTATCTAGGTTCTTCATTTCAAATTCTATTCTTTCTCCTAACCTAAAGTCTGAAACATCTATTGGAAAAAGTGAGTATCAAATAAATTCATTTTGACATTGAATATGTTATTTTAAAACCATCCTATATTCCCTGGTGGCTCAGATGGTAAAGAATCTGCCTGCAATGCAGGAGACCCAGCTTCGATTCCTGGGTCAGGAAGATCCCCTGGAGTAAGAGAATGGCTACCCACTCCAGTAGGTCTCTTGCCTGGAGAATTCCATGGACAGTGGAGCCTGGTGGGCTATAGTCCATGGGGTTGCAGATTCAGACACGACTGAGCATCTAATACTTTCATGTTCTTTTAAAACCATCCTATATAACTTTGGGATCAATATAATAATTTTTAAGGACTTGTTTTGTTCCAATCTATTGTAAAACATAATCTTACAGAGCAGTTCAACTTTCTAAGAAAAATAATAAATACGTAATAATAAAGTGCGTATTATGTACTAGGCACCCAAGTACTTTACATATATTTTATAATTTAATTCCTATAGCAACTTTATAACAAATTAATTTATCCTCATTTTACAGATGGAAAAACTGAGGCACAAAGACATTAAATAATCACAGAACAAGTAAGTGACAGAGCCAGGATATGAATACATATCAAATTACATGCTAAACATTACTACTATAAACTGCCTCCCCAATGAGTCATTAATTAAAAGAGAACTTCATGCTGTAATTGAGCACTAATCTTACTGGACTCATGTTTTCAGTCTCCCCACTCTTTCCAAAAGTCCTTTTGAGCTTCACTGTCTAATTTGCTAGCTACTAGCCACATGTGACTATTAAACATGTGAAAGGTAGCATCTGAGTTGAGACATGCTGGAAAACCTAAAATATGCACCAGATTTCAAAATTTTAATTAAAAAAGAAGTATGAAAAATATATAGTTAATTAATTATGTAGATAACATGTTGAAATTATTTTTTGATATATCAGATTAAATTATTAAATATCATTAAAGTTAGCTTCACTTGGTATATTTTTAACTTTTAAAAATGTTCCTACTTAAAAAAAAATGTTCCTACTAGAACATTTAAATTACACGGTTCACATTTATTTTCTTATAGACAGCACTGTTGTAGAACCATCCACATAAGTCCCAAATCAGGCTTATTCAACCAATACCCTTCTGTGAATCCTAAAATGTGTCTACTTAAAGGAAGTCATAAGATATGCTTTGGTTTGAACTACTTGTCTATGATGAAAAGCTATTCCATATACTCTACCCTTCCATACCTCTTCTCCATACTTTGTTGCAAAAAATCAGAAATAGGTAAGAGAAAAGAGGAGAGCAAAAAGAGCTGTTTGATGATAACCCCAGCCCCTTAGTGAGCTATTTGCTGGTAATGAGCTGATATTTGAAGGCACAGAGGAAATGTGTAATTACACATATGTGTAATCACACATCACTCCATGATCAGGCATGACAATTTACTATGGCATAGCTAAGTGTACACTTACCTAAGAGATTCATGAAAAAGGATTCATTTTGGAAAGTTTCAGATCAGTTCAGTCGCTCAGTCATGTCCGACTCTGTGACCCCATGAATCGGAGCACACCAGGCCTGCCTGTCCATCACCAACTCCTGGAATTTACTCAAACTCATGCCCATCAAGTTGGTGATGCCATCCAACCATCTCATCCTCTGCTGTCGTCTTCTCCTCCTGCCTCCAATCCTTCCCAGCATCAGGGTCTTTTCCAATGAGTCAGCTTTTCTCATGAGGTGGCCAAAGTATTGGAGTTTCAGCCTCAGCATCAGTCCTTCCAATGAACATCCAGGCCTGATCTCCTTCAGGATGGACTGGTTGGATCTCCTTGCAGTCCAAGGGACTCTCAAGACTCTTCCCCAACACCACAACTCAAAAACATCAGTTCTTCAGTGCTCAGCTTTCTTTATAGTCCAACTCTCACATCCATGCATGACCACTGGAAAAACCAAAGACTTGACTAGATGGACCTTTGTTGGCAAAGTAATGTCTCTGTTTTTTAATATGCTATCTAGGTTGGTCATAACTTCCCTTCCAAGGAGGAAGTGTCTTTCAGTTTCATGGCTGCAATCACCATCTGCAGTGATTTTGAAGCACCCAACAATAAAGTCTGACACTGTTTCCACTGTTTCCCCATCTATTTCCCATGAAGTGATGGGACCAGATGCCATGATCTTAGTTTTCTGAATGTTGAGCTTTAAGCCAACTTTTTCACTCTCCTCTTTCACTTTCATCAAGAGGCTTTTTAGTTCCTCTTCACATTCTGCCATAAAGGTGGTGTCATCTGCATATCTGAGGTTATTGATATTTCTCCCGGCAATCTTCATTCCAGCTTGTGCTTCCTCCAGCCCAGGGTTTCTCAAGATGTACTATGCATATAAGGTAAATAAGCAGGGTGACAATACACAGCCTTGACGTA
Source organism: Cervus canadensis (assembly GCF_019320065.1). Taxonomy (NCBI): domain Eukaryota; kingdom Metazoa; phylum Chordata; class Mammalia; order Artiodactyla; family Cervidae; genus Cervus; species Cervus canadensis. The sequence continues at coordinate 34,595,629 of NC_057419.1, forward strand.
CTCCTTTTCCTATTTGGAGCCAGTCTGTTGTCTCATGGCCAGTTCTAACTGTTGCTTCCTGACCTGCATAAAGGTTTCTCAAGAGGAAGGTCAGGTGGTTTGGTATGCCCATCACTTTCAGAATTTTCCACAGTTTCTTGTGATCCACACAGTCAAAGGCTTTGGCATAGTCAATAAAGCAGAAGTAGATGTTTTACTGGAACTCTCTTGCTGTTTTAATGATCCAGCGGATGTTGGCAATTTGATCTCTGGTTCCTCTGCCTTTTCTAAAACCATCTCGAACATCTGGAAGTTCTCGGTTCACGTACTGCTGAAGCCTGGCTTGGAGAATTTTGAGCATTACTTTACTAGCGTGTGAGATGAGTGCTATTGCGCGGTAGTTTGAGCATTCTTTGGGATTGCCTTTCTTTGGGATTGGAATGAAAGCTGACCTTTTCCAATCCTGTGGCCAATGCTGAGTTTTCCAAATTTGCTAGCATATTGAATGCAGTACTTTCACAGCATCATCTTTCAGGATTTGAAATAGCTCAACTGGAATTCCATCACCTCCACTAGCTTTGTTTATAGTGATGCTTTCTAAGGCCCACTTAAATTCACATTCCAGGATGTCTGGCTCTAGGTGAGTGATCACACCATCGTAATTATCTGGGTCATGAAGATATTTTTTGTACAGTTCTTCTATATATTCTTGCCACCTCTTCTTTTTTTTTTTTTTAATTTTTTTATTAGTTGGAGGCTAATTACTTCACAACATTTCAGTGGGTTTTTGTCATACATTGATATGAATCAGCCATAGATTTACACGTATTCCCCATCCCGATCCCCCCTCCCACCTCCCTCTCCACCCGATTCCTCTGGGTCTTCCCAGTG
>NC_057419.1:34596790-34601227 GCF_019320065.1 Cervus canadensis
CTGATGATTTTAAACTGTAGTGTTAGGGAAGGCTCTTGAGAGTCCCTTGGACTGCAAGGAGATCCAACCAGTCCATCCTAAAGGAGATCAGTCCTGGGTGTTCATTGGAAGGACTGATGTTGAAGCTGAAACTCAAATACTTTGGCCACCTGATGTGAAGAGCTGACTCATTTGAAAAGACCCTGATGTTGGGAAAGTCTGAGGGCAGGAGGAGAAGGGGTCGACAGATGATGAGACGGTTGGATGGCATCACCGACTCAATGGACATGAGTTTGGGTAAACTCCGGGAGTTGGTGATGGACAGGGAGGCCTGGCACACTGTAGTCCATGGGGTTTCAAAGACTTGGACATGACTGAGCGATTGAACTGAACTGAACTGTCTTTTCTAAATCCAGCTTGAACATCTGGAAGTTCTCGGTTCACATACTATTGAAGCCTGACGGGGAATTTTGAGCACTACTTTTCTAGCATGTAAGATGGGTGCAATTATGCGGTAGTTTGAACATTCTTTGGCTTTGCCTTTCTTTAGGATTGGAATGAAACCTGACTTTTTCAAGTCCTGTGGCCACTGCTAAGTTTTACAAATTTGCTAGCCTATTGAGTGCAGCACTGTAACAGTGTAATCTTTTAGGTTTTGAAATAGCTCAACTGGAATTCCATCACCTCCACTAGCTTTGTTCATAGTGATGCTTCTTAAGGCCCACTACTTCACATTCCAGGATGTCTGGCTCTAGCTGAGTGTTCACATCACTGTTGTTATCTGGGTCATGAAGATCTTATTTTGTATGGTTCTTCTGTGTATCCTTGCCACCTCTTCTTAATACCTTGTGCTTCTTTTAGTTTCATACCGTTTCTGTCCTTTATTGTGCCCATTTTTGCATGAAATGTTCCCTTAGTATCTCTAATTTCCTTGAAGACATCTCTAGTTTTTCCCATTCTATTATTTTCCTCTATTTCTTTGCATTGATCACTGAGGAGGGCTTTCTTGTCTCTCCTTGCTATTCTTTGGAACTCTGCATTGAAATGGGTATAGCTTTCCTTTTCTCCTTTGCATTTAGCTTCTCTTCTTTTCTCAGCTATTTATAAGGCCTCCTCAGACAATCATTTTGCCTTTTTGCATTTCTTTTCTTTCCCAAGGAAAAAAATGCAAAAAGAGATGCAAAAATTAACCTTAAAAAGAAGAATAGAATATGTTTCAACCTAAATGGTGATCAATTTAAAACAAGTAGACATAGGTGAACGTTTATAAACCCTATAGTAACCACAAATCAAATCCCTAAAATAGATATACAAAATACTAGAAAGAACACAAGGATACCACTAAAGAAAATAAAAACCACAAGGTAAGAGAAAATCTGACTCCAGGATTCAATTCAGTACTGGTGGTACAGCAGCCAAATTTCAGCTACAAATTTAGGGGCTCATCCAGAATCTTACTCAGAAGCAAGTGGCCCTACGGGGGTCTCCTGGTTTGATTGGATGTGCTGAGGTCTTCCTCCATGCCAGCCTCATTCAGGCAAGTGGAAGGTTGGAGGATTCCTTAGGAGAACACATTGTTTGGGACACCTGTTGAAAGGTCAGAGCTCTACTCATCACAGTTTGCCAATCCAGCATTCAGAACTCTGAGGCAGGAGTGGAGGACAGAAGAGGGGCCATCATAGCAGCTGCTGAGGTGACCTTTGCCTTAGGGACATACCTCTCATCCTCCTGTATACACCAAACTAAAATTCCTGCTACAGGGAATTATTTTAGGGAAGGAGAAAAGTAGTTACTGGGAGGTCATAACACCTCCATAAGCATCTGCTTCTGGAGGTCAGAAGCCTAAAATCAAGGTGTAAACTGGATTGTTTTCCTTCTGGAGTCTCTGGGTGAAGAAAGAAGACTTGTGTTGTCATACTTGGCAGTCTTCAACATGCATCAGGGCAGGAGGAGGAGACAAGATGTTGGAGTAGAAGGATTTGATCTCACCTCTTCTCACAAAAATAACAAAAAGGATTTGATCTCACCTCTTCTCACAAAAATAACAAAATCACAACTAACTGCTGAACAACCATCATCAAAAAAGACTGGAGCTGACTAAAAAGATATTCTACATCCAAAGACAAAGAAGAAGCTACAACAAGATGGTAGGAGGGGTGCTTTTGCCGTACAATCAAATCCCATACTCACCAGGTGGGCAACTCACAAACTAGAAAATAATTATATCACAGAGGTTCTCCCAAAGGAGTGAGACTTCTGAGCCCCTTGTCAGGCCCCCTAATCTGGGTATCTGGCATCATGAGGAGGCTTCTTCAAAGCATTTAGCTTTGAAGTAGGGTTTGAGTGCAGAAACCCCACAGGATTGGCAGAAATAGAGACTCCACTCTTGGAGTGTGCACACAAGATTTCACATTTACTGGGACCCAGGGAAAAGCAGTAACTCCATAGAAGCCTAGGTCAGAACTATCTGTGGGTCTTGGGGGCTCTCCTATGGAGGCTGTGGTCACCTGTGCCTCATTGTGGAGGCAAAGACACTGGTGGCAGAGGCCTCAAGGAATATTCATTGGCACGACTCTCCCAGAGGTTGCCACTTTGGCACTGAGAACTGGCCCCACATATCAGTCTGCAGGATCCAGTGCTGGGATGCCTCAGGCCAAACAACCAACAGGGTGGGATACAGCCTTGCCCATCAGCCAACAGGCTGCCTAAAGATGTCCTGAAACCACAGCCACCAGTAAACATGCACGTTGACACAGCTCTGCCCACAAGAGGGACAAGATCTAGGTTTACCCACCAGAGGGCAAGCACCAGTCTCTCCTAACAGGAAGCCTGCACAAGCTCCTGGGCAAACATCACTCACCAGAGGGCCAAGGGGCAAAGACTAGAAGCAAGAGGAACTATGATCCAGCAGCCTGCAGAATGCAGACTACAAATACAGAAAACTAAATAAAATGAGACAGCATAGAAATATGTTCCAGAAGAAGGAACAAGGTAAAACCACAGAAGAACAACTAAGTGAACTGAAGTAAGCAATCTACCTGAAAAAGAATTAAGAGTAATGATAGTGAACATGATCCAATCTCAGGAAAATAATGAAGGCACAGATGGAGAAGATACAAGAAATCTTTAACAAAGACCTAGAAGATTTAAAGAAAAAGCAACAGAGATAAACAATACAATAACTAAAATGAAAAATACACTAGAAGGAATCAATAGCAAAATAAATGAGGCAGAAGAATAAGTGAGCTGGAAGACAGATTGGTAGAAATCACTGCCACAGAACAAAATATAGAAAGAAAGAATGAAAAGAAATGAGGACAATCTCATACATCATGGAAACAACATTAAATGCAGCAATACTGACATTATAGGAGTCCCAGAAGGCAAAGAGAGAGAGAAAGAGCTTGAGAAAATAATTGAAGAGATAAAATTGAAAACTTCCCTACAATGGGAAAGGAAACACTCATTCAAATCCATGAAGCACAGAGTCCCATATAGGATAAACCCTAGGAGGAACATGTCAAGACACATATTAATCAAACTGACAAAAATTAAAGACAAACTGTTAAAAGCAACAAGGGAAAAGCAACAAATAACATACAAAGGAATCCCTATAAGGTTATTAGCTGATTTTTCAGCAGAAATTCTGCAGGCCAGAAGGGAGTGTCACGATACATTTAAAGTGATGAAAGGGAAAAACCTACAACCAAGAATAGTCTACCCAGTCAGGTTCTCATTCAGACTCAACAGAGAAATCAAAAGCTTTACAGACAAGCAAAATCTCTCAGCGTCACCAAAGCAGCTTTACAACAAATGCTGAAGGAACTTCTGTAGGCAGAAAAAAAACATCAAAACTAAAAACAAGAAAATTAGGAACAAAAAAGTCCATCATTAATGGCAGACACACAGAAACAATAGGAAATCATCTACTCACAAATATGACATCAAAACTGGCAATAATGAGAAGAGGAGAGTATAAATGCAAATACTGCAAATGCATTTGAAATTAAGAGACTAGCAACTTAAAACAATCTTATATAGACAGACACTTCCATATCAAAACATCATGGAAACCACACATCAAAAATCTACAATACAAACACACACAAATTGAAAAAGCAATCCAAACACAACACTAAAGATTCAGTTCAGTTGCTCAGTCGTGTTCGACTGTTTGCGACCCCATAAACCACAGGACACCAGACCTCCCTGCCCATCACCAACTCTGAGAGTCCACCCAAACCCATGTGCATTGTGTCGGAGATGCCATTCAACCATCTCATCCTCTGTCGTCCCCTTCTCCTCCTGCCCTCAAACTTTCCCAGCATCAGGGTCTTTTCAAATAAGTCAGCTTTCTGCATCAGGTGGCCAAAGTATTGGAGTTTCAGCTTCAGCATCAGTCCTTCCAATGAACACCCAGGACTGATCTCCTTTAGGATGGACTGGTTGGATCTCCTT
>NC_057419.1:34601327-34619380 GCF_019320065.1 Cervus canadensis
ACCATGATGGCTACTCCATTTCTTCTAAGGGATTCCTGCCCACAGTAGTAGATATAATTGTCATCTGAGTTAAATTCACCCATTCCAGTCCATTTTAGTTCACTGATTCCTAGAATGTCAACATTCACTCTTGCCATCTCTTGTTTGACCATTTTCACTTTGCCTTGATTCATGGACCTAACATTCCAGGTTCCTATGCAATATTGCTCTTACAGCATCGGACCTTGCTTCTATCACCAGTCCCATCCACAACTGGGTATTGTTTTTGCTTTGGCTCCATCCCTTCATTCTTTCTGGAGTTATTTCTCCACTGATCTCCGGTAGCATATTGGGCACCTACCAACCTGGGGAGTTCCTCTTTCAGTATCCTATCACTTTGCCTTTTCATACTGTTCATGGGGGTTCTCAAGGCAAGAATACTGAAGTGGTTTGCCATTCCCTTCTCCAGTGGACCACATTCGGTCTGACCTCTCCACCATAACTCGTCCGTCTTGGGTGGCCCCACACGGCATGGCTTAGTTTCATTGAGTTAGACAAGGCTATCTGGCTGCGACAGACTGCGCAGAAGCGTGGCGGCTTGGAAAGTTGACTCATTTTAATTTTAAATGTGACTGAAGTATCTTAGTCTCTTCCTTTAATAATGCAATATTAGAAAAATAAAAGAAAGGCAGAACTGCCAAGATAAGTGCCACAGTGTTTTAGAATAAAGACCACCCTTTTTTTCCCCTCAGAAATATGTAATTTCTAACAGGGAATATTATAAGAAAATATTTTTTACCTTAGACTTATTGACTCCATACAGATTTTAGAAGTGAAAGAACTTTAAAAGTCAAGTCTATTATCTAACTAATGTCTGAATGTCCTATAGGACATTTGCAAGTGTTTATTATGGAAAACTTACTCCTTCCCAGTGCTGCCAATCTGGCTGCTCATTGTTCTCATCATCATTATCATCACTATTTTCTTCTTTATTGAACTGCAATGTGTTAACCTGCAGCTTTTCGTCATTGATTCTATTTCTGCCCTCTCTTCTTGGATCATATAAGCCAATCCCACTTGCACATGATGGTTCTAAAATTACTTAGATTTATCCCCCACTTGGAGACTTCACTGGTTCCCACTCATTTTTCTGTATATACATTGTCTCATTCCAATATGTATGAAGCACTGGGTGATCTCCTTCCCTCACCCACAAATGCTGTAGCAAGTAGCCAAGCAAATGGGAGTTAGGACCTCCACTTTTTATTTAGCAGTAATTGCTCAGCTATAGAGGTAGAAAGAGATATACCAAACAGCAATTTGTCAGCTACTCTTTATTAATATTAGCCTCCAAGAAACTGTGCTCTCTCTGATTCCATTGTAAAGAGATGTTATTAACCCAATTCAGGGCCTAGTGGAACTGATGTAGTCATATACCATCTATGTACAAAATCATGAAGTCCCAGGTTGAACCATCATGACTTCTTAATTCCACTTTCATTTGTCAAAGAAGAGGATGTGCTTCTTTCAATCATTTCTAACCAGGATTCTTTAACAGGGAAGAAATAAAAGAAGTTAGGATCAATCTCCAGGCCAGTGTATAAGAAAAAAGAGGAAATTATTTGGTCAGACTTTTAGCAAAGACAAAATGGAACAGTTTTAACAAAGTCCATTCAGATGATCATTACAAGGGGCATTTTTTAAGACTCAGCAGAACTAGACCCACAACTAAAGAGAAGTTATGACTAATGACACACCTGAGAAAATAAGCCTTAAAATATAATCTCATTCTGTTTGGGTTTTTTCCCTTTTCTGAGCCTTAATAGTTTGCCATTGTGTATGAAAACCACTTTAATAGCTTCTCAAGATTGAGAGCCATGCTTTATAATTTCACTTTACCCTAGCAACTAGTGCATATGCACACAGATGTTGGTGGTGAGTAAAGACAGGTAGGCCCCACTTTGTATAAGTGACATTCTGAACAGAAGTTACATATATATCACAGTAAGCCAGCAAGGAATGATTGAAGAGTACACATAGTACATTGGAAAAGCCCTGGAGACTGAAATATAGTCCAGCTCTACCACTAACCTGGTCTATGACCTTGATTGTAGTATCATTTGATATTACTCTGGTCCATTTTTCCCACCTATAAAATGAGACAGATATACCAGATAATTGCTAAATTCCCTTCTAGTTTTAATGTTCTATGAAATCTTTATTCAAATAAAATAATAATTAGTATTTATTAAGTACTTGTACTAGATACTATCCTAGACAGCATTTACATACATTAAGTCATCCAATTCTCAAGTAACCTTGTGAGGCAGATAATGTTATGGAAGTTAAGGAACTTGCCCAGGGTCACAAAAGAATGCAACTGAGCTTCTAACCCAGAAAATCTGACTCCAGAGCTGGTATGCAACCTCTACACCTTATTACCTCTAAATATTCAAGAGAAACTTGATTTTTAAAGATATTCTATAGTGAATACTTTGGGAAAATGAATAAGCATCTCCTAATTTATCATTTTTTAAGTTCTTCCTACCATATTATATAGATTGTTTCCCATTTGTTGACTTTTTTAAAGTCAAATTATACTTTTATTTGCTAAATGAATATATATTGTTGTTGCTGCTGTTGTCTAGTTGCTGCCCTGTCTGACTCTAGTTTATTATTTTTAATTGGAAGATAATGACTTTACAATATTGTGATGATTTCTGCCATACATCAAGATGAATCAGCAATAGGAATACCTATGCCCTCTCCCTCTAAAACCTCCCTCCCACCTCTCTCCCCATCCCACCCTCTCTAGGATGTCACAAAGGACAAGCTTTGAGTTCCCTGTGTCATACAGCAAATTCCCACTGGCTATCTACTTTATGTATGGTAATGTATATGTTTCAATGCTGCTCTCTCAAATAAACCCACCTTCTCTCTCCTCTACTGTGTCCAAAAGTCTATGGCTGTGTTTCCATTGCTGCCCTGTCCATCTTTCTAGATTCCATATATATATTTTAATGTATGACATTTGTCTTTCTCTCTCTGACTTACTTCACTTTGTATAATAGCCTCTAGGTTCGTCCGCCTCATTAGAACTGACTTAAATGCATTCCTATTTATGGCTGAGTAATATTCCATTATATGTATGCACCACAACTTCCTTATCCATTCATCTGTCAATGGACATCTAGGTTGCTTCCATGCTCTAGATACTGTAAATAGTGATTCAGTGAACACTGGGATACATGTGTCTTTTTCAATTTTGGTTTCCTCAGGGTGTATGCCTAGAAGTGGGATTGCTGGGTCATATGGTGGTTTGATTCCTAGTTTTTTTTTAAGGAATCTCCATACCGTCTTCCATAGTGGCTGTATCAATTTGTATTCCCACCAACAGTGCCAGGAGATTCCCTTTTCTCCACACCCTCTCCAGCATTTATTGTTTTTAGACTTTTTGATGATGGCCACTCTGACCAGTGTGAGTTGATATCTCATTGTAGTTTTGATTTGCATTTCTCTAATAATGAAAAATAATGAGCATCTTTTCATGTGTTTATTAGCCATCTGTACGTCTTCTTTAGAGAAGTGTCTGTTTAGGTCTTTTCCCCACTTTTTAATTAGGCTGTTTGTTTTTCTGGTACTGACTTATATGAGCTGTTTGTATATTTTGGAAATTATTCATTTGTCAGTTGTTTCATTTGCTATTATTTTCTCCCATTCTGAGGGTTGTCTTTTCATGTTGTTTATAGTTTCCTTTCCTGTGCAAAAGTTTTTAAGTTTAATTAGGTCCCACTTCTTTATTTTTGTTTTTATTTCCATTATCCTAGGAGGTGGATCATAGAGGATCTTGCTGTGATTTATGTCAAAGAGTGTTCAGCCTGTTTTCTTCTAAGAGTTTTATAGTTTCTGGTCTTACATTTAGGTCTTTAATCCATTTTGAGTTTATCTTTGTGTATGGTGTTAGGAAGTGTTCTTTTTGAAAAATTAATTTACTTTAATCAGAGGATAATTACTTTACAATATTGTGGTGGTTTTAATTCTTTTACATGTAGCTGTCCAGTTTTCCCAGCACCACTTATTGAAGAGCCTGCCTTTGCCCCATTGTATATTCTAACCTCCTTTGTAAAAAATAAGGTATCCATAGGTGCATGGGTTTATCTCTGGGCTCTCTATCTTGTTCCATTGGTCTATATTTCTGTTTTTGTGCCAGTACCATACTATCTTGATGACTGTAGCTTTGTAGTATAATCTGAAGTCAGGAAGCTGGATTCCTCCATTTCCATTCTTCTTCTCAAGGCTGCTTTGGCTATTCGAGATCTTTGAGTTTCCACACAAATTGTGAAATTTTTGTTCTAGTTCTGTGAAAAATGCCATTGTCAATTTGATAGGGATTGCATTAAATCTGTAAATTGCATTTGGCATTATAGTCATTTTCACATTATTGATTCTTCCAACCTAGGAACATGAAATATCTCTCCATCTGTTTATGTTGTCTTTGATTTCTTTCATCAGTGTCTCATAATTTTCTGCATACAGATCTTTTGTCTCTTTAGGTAGATTTATTCCTAGATATTTTATCATTTTTGTTGCACTGGTGTATGGGATTGGTTCCTTTATTTCTCTTTCTGATTTTTCACTGTTCATATATAGGAATGCAAATGATTTCTGTGTATTGATTTTGTATCTCATGACTTTGCTAAATTCACTCATTATCTCTAGTAATTTTCTTATAGTATCTTTAAGATTTTCTGGGTATAGTATCATGTCATCTGTAAACAATGAGAGCTTTACTTCTTTTCTGTTCTAGATTCCTTTTATTTCTCTCATTGCTGTAGCTAGGACTTTCAAAATCATGTTGAATAATAGTGGTGAAAGTGGACACACTTGTCTTCCTTGTCCCTGATCTTAGAGGAATGCTTTCAGTTTTTAACCATTGAGAAGAATGTTTGCTGTGGGCTTATCATATATGGACTTAACACTATGTTAAAAAGGTTCCTTCTATGCCCATTTTTTGAAGAATTTTAATCATGAATGGATGCTGAATTTTGTCAAAAGCTTTTTCTGCATCTATTGAGATTATCATATGGTTTTTACCTTTCAGTTTGTTAATATGGTATATCACATCGATTGATTTGCAAATATTGAAGAATCCTTGCATCCCTGGAATAAACCCAACTTGATCATGGTGTACGAGCTTTTTGATGTGTTGCTGGATTCTGTTTGCTAGAATTTTGTTGAGGATTTTTGCATCTATGTTCATCAGTGATTTTGGCCTGTAATTTCCTTTTTTGGTGTTGTCTTTGTCTGGTTTTGGTATCAGGGTGATGGTGGCCTCGTAGAATGAGTTTGGAAGTGTTCCTTCCTCTGCTGCTTTGTGAAAGTTTTAGAAGGATAGGCATTACTTCTTCTCTAAATATTTGATAGAATTCTCCTATGAAGCCATCTGGTCCTGGGCTTTTGTTTTTGGGGAAACTTTTCATCACAGCTTCAATTTCAGTGCTTGTAATTGGGTCGTTTATAATTTCTATTTCTTCCTGGTTCAGTCTTGGAAGATTGAACTTTCCTAACAATCTGTCCATTTCTTCCAGGTTATCCATTTTATTGCCATAAAGTTGTTCATAATAGTCTGTTATAATCCTTTGTATTTCTGCATTGTTTGTTGTAGCATCTCCTTTTTCATTTCTAATTTTGGTGACTTGATTCTTCTCTTTTTTCTTGATGAGTCTGTCTAAAGGCTTGTCAATTTTGTTTATCTTCTCAACGAACCAGCTTTTAGTTTTATTAATCTTTACTATTGTTTCTTTCATTTCTTTTTCATTTATTTCTGCTTGAATCTTTATTATTTCTTTCCTTCTACTAATTTTTTTTTTGGCTCTTCTTTTTCCAGTTGTTTTAGGAGTAAAGTTAGTTGTCTATTCGGTGTTTTTCTTGTTTCTTGAGGTAGGATTGTATTACTATATACTTCCCTCTTAGAACTACTTTTGCTGCATCCCATAGGTTTTGAATTGTTGTGTTTTCATTGTCATTTGTTTCTAGAAATTTTTTGATTTCCCTTTTGATTTCTTCAGTAAGCTGTTGGTTGTTTAAAAATGTGTTGTAGAATCTCCTTGTGTTTGTGTTTTTTAGTTTGTTTCTTGTAATTGATATCTAACCTCATAATGTTGTGGTTTGAGAAGATGCTTGATATGATTTCAATTTTCTTAAATTTACTGAGGTTTGATTTGTGACCCAAGATGTGGTCTATCCTGGAAGATGTTCCATGTGCACTTGAGAAGGTGTATTCTTCTGCATTTGGATGGAATGTCCTGAAGATATCAATGAGATCCATCTCATCTAACGTATCATTTAAGACTTGTGTTTCCTTATTAATTTTCTGTTTTGATGATCTGTCCATTGGTGTGAGTGGGATGTTAAAGTCTCCTACTTTTATTGTGTTACTGTCAATTTCTCCTTTTATGTCTGTTAGTGTTTTTCTTATGTATTGAGGTGCTCCTATGTTGGATGCATAGATATTTACAATTGTTATGTCTTCCTCTTGAATTGATCCCTTGATCATTATGTAGCATCCTTCCTTATCTCTTGTTTTCTTTATTTTAAGGTCTGTTTTGTCTGATATGAGGATTCCTACTTCAGCTCTCTTTTGATTTCCGTTTTCCTGGAATATATTTTTCCATACTCTCATTTTCATTCTTTATGTGTCTTTAGGTCTGAAGTGGATTTCTTGTAGACAGCATAGATATGGGCCTTGTTTCTGTATCTATTCAGCCAGTCTGTGTCTTTTAGTTGGAGCATTTAATCCATTTCCATTTAAAGTAATTATTGATATATATATATATTCCTGTTGCAATTTTCTTAATTGTTTGGGGTTTGTTTTTGTAGATCTTTTTATTCTCTTGTATTTCCTGACTATATAAGTCCCTTTAACATTTGTTGTAAAGCTAACTTGGTGGTACTAAATTTCTCTTAACTTTTGCTGTCTGTAAAGCTTTTGATTTCTTTGTCAGTTTTGAATGAGATCCTTGGCAGGTAGAGTAGTCCTGGTTGTAGATTTTTTTTTCCCTTTCAGTACTTTAATTATATTCTGCCATTCCCCTCTGGCCTGCAGAATTTCTGCTGAAAGATAAGCTGTTAAACGCATGGGGTTTCCCTTTTATGTTACTTGTTGCTTTTCCCTTGCTACTTTTAATATTCTTTCTTTGTGTTTCGTCTGTTAGCTTGATTAGTATGTTTCTTGGAGTGTTTCTCCTTGGGTTTATGCTGCATGGGTCTCTTTGTGCCTCTTGGACTTGATTGACTATTTCCTTTTTCATGTTGGGGAAATTTTCAACTATAAGTTCTTCAAAAATTTTCTCATACCCTTTCTTTTTCTCTTCTTCTTCTGGGACCGCTATAATTTGAATGTTGGTGTGCATTTAATATTGTCTGAGAAGTCTCTGAAACTATCCTCAGTTCTTTTCATTCTTTTTACTTTATTCTGCTCTTCAGCAGTTACTTCCAACATTCTATCTTCCAGCTCACTGATCCGTCCTCCTACTTCAGATATTCTGCTAGTGATTTCTACTAGAGTGTTTTTAATTTCAATAATTGTGTTGTCTCTCTATGTTTATTCTTTAATTCTTTTAGGTCTTTTTCAGTTGATTCTTGCATTTTCTCCATTCTGTTTTCAAGGTTTTGGATCATCTTTACTATCATTATTCTGAATTCTTTTTCAGGTAGTTTGCCTATTTGATCTTCATTTATTTGGACTTGTCTATTTCTGAATTGTTCCTTCATTTATGCAGTATTTCTCTGCCTTTTCATGATTTTTTTTTTAGTTCATTATCTTTGATGTTTCCTTTTACTAGGCCTCAAGATTGAATTCTTTCTTCCTTTTGCTTTCTGCCCTAGTAAGGTTGGTTCAGTGGTTTTTGCAATTTTCTTCTGATGGGCAGGGTTGAGTGAGGTGATAATCTTGTCTGCTGCTGACTGGGTTTGTATTTTTGTCTTGTTTCTTTTTTGGATGAGGTGTCCTGCACAGTACTACTGGCAGTTGGGTGATGCCGGGTCTTGTATACAAGTGGTTGCCTTTGTGGGAGTTCTCACTATTTGATACTCCCTAGGGTTATGAGCCCTCTGGTAGATGTTGTTTGGCATGTCAGGCACTTAATGGGGCACCCTGGCTGGAGTTCTACTCTTGTTCCTTGCCTGAGGTGCTTGAAGGGCCAGCCTCTCTATTGTTCAGCTGCTGGTGCTGGTGTGTGGGGAAAGAGAGGCTATGGTGATGGATCCACCCACTGTGCATGACTCAGCAGTATCACCCTGCTTCCAGGGCTGCCTGATTTTCCTCCAGGCATTTTCCACCATAGTCTCTTCCCTCACGTCCCTTAGGGCTCTCTCCCTTTGGTCAACAGCAGACCTCACCGTGGGATTGCTTCACAATCCCTTTGCTTCAGCTCCCAGCCCCTGTGCCTTCTAGGGGACCCATGTCCCTGTCCGGGGTATGTACCACTGCTGCAAGGATTGTCTGTGTGATTCTCGTTTCATTTAGGCTGTCACAGATCAGATGTTTTACTCTCAGCCTCAAATGTTTCTCCTCTGACCCAAACAGTTGCTCTGATGTGGGGGTCAGACCCCTGCTTCAGTTCCCCCACCTGCCAAGGGCAGGTCCAGTCCTACTAACTCTCCTGTTTTTCCCCCTAGTTCCTTTGTCAAACCAAGTTTTATGTGGTTCTATATATTCTTTTCTGGTGGTCAGGTACTCCTGCCCACTATCAGCTGTTGTTCTGCAAGCACTTTTGTGTCTTAAGGTATATTCCTGATGTATCCATGGAGAGAGATGTAGTCCATGTCCACCTACTCCTCTGCCATCTTGTTCTCATATTCCTAGTTTTTAAACGAATCTCCATACTGTTCTCCACAGTGGCTGTATCAGTTTGCATTCCCACCAACAGTGCAACCCTTTTCTCTACACCCTCTCCAGCATTTATTGTTCTAGATTTTTAATGATGGCCATTCTGACTGGAAAGATTGAAGGCAGGAGGAGAAGGGGACGACGGAGGATGAGATGGTTGGATGGCATCATCGACTCGATGGACATGAGTTTGAGCAAGCTCCAGGAATTGGTGATGGACAGGGGAGCCTGGTGTGCTTCAGTCCATGGGGTCACAAAGAGTTGGACACGACTGAGTGACTGAACTGATCCTGACTGGTGTGAGGTGATATCTCATTGTGATTTTGACTTGCATTTCTCTAATAATGAGCATGGTGAAGCATCTTTTGGTGTGTTTATTAGTCATCTGTATGTCATATTTGGAGAAATGTCTGTTTAGGTCTTTTTCCCACTTTTTGATTGGCTTGTTTCTTTTTCTGGTATTGAGTTTCATAAGCTGTTTGTATATTTTGAAGATTAGTTCTTTGTCAGTTGCTTCATTTGCTATTATTCTTGCCATTCTGAGGGTTGTCTCTTTACCTTGTTTATCATTTCCTTCGTTGTGTAAAAGATTTTAAAATTAATTAACTCCCATTTGTTTTTGTTTTTATATCCATTACTCAAAGAGATGTGTCATAGAGGATCTTGCTGTGATTTATGTCATGGAGTGTTCTGCTTATGTTTTCCTCTAAGTGATTTATAGTTTCTGGTCTCACCTTTAGGTCTTTAGTCCATTTTGAGTTTATTTTTGTGTATGGTATTAGGAAGTGTTCTTTTTTTTAAATATAAATTTGTTTATTTTAATTGGAGGCTGACTACTTCACAATCGGAGAAGGCAATGGCACCCCACTCCAGTACTATTGCCTGGAAAATCCCATGGACGGAGGAGCCTGTTAGACTGCAGTCCATGGGGTCGCGAAGAGTCAGACATGACTGAGCGACTTCACTTTCACTTTTCACTTTTATGCATTGGAGAAGGAAATGGCAACCCACTCCAATGTTCTTGCCTGGAGAATCCCAGGGATGGGGTCGCACAGAGTCAGACATGACTGAAGTGACTTAGCAGCAGCAGTACTTCACAATATTGTAGTGGTTTTGCCATACATTGACATGAATCCACCACGGGTGTACATATGTTCCCCATCCTGAACCCCCCTCCCACCTCCCTCCCCATCCCATCCCTCAGGGTCATCCCAGTGCACCAGCCCTGAGCACCCTGTCTCATGCATCAAACCTGGACTGGCAATTCGTTTCACATATGATAATATACATGTTTCAATGCCATTCTCCCAAATCATCCCACCCTCGCCCTCTCCCACAGAGTCCAAAATACTGTTCTATACATCTGTGTCTCTTTTGCTGTCTCACATATAGGGTTATCATTACCATCTTTCTAAATTCCATATATATGCATTAGTATACTGTATTGATTTTTCTTTCTGGCTTCCTTTACTCAGTATAATAGGCTCCAGTTTCATCCACCTCATTAGAACTGATTCAAATGCATTCTTTTTAATGGCTGAGTAATATTCCATTGTGTATATGTACCACAGCTTTCTTATCCATTCGTCTGCTGATGGACATCTAGGTTGCTTCCATATCCTGGTTATTATAAACAGTGCTGTGATGAACATTGGGGTACACGTGTCTCTTTCAATTCTGGTTTCCTCAGTGTATATGCCCAGTAGTGGGATTCCTGGGTCATATGGCAGTTCTATTTTAATTCTTTTACACATAGTTGACAAAACACTAATTGAAGAGACTGTCTTCTCCGTTGTATATTTTTGCCTCCTTTGTCAAAGATAAGGTGTCCATAGGTGTGTGAATTTATTTCCAGGATTTCTGTCTTATTCCGTTGGTCTATATTTCTTTTTTCTGCCCATATCATACTGTCTTTTTTTATTTTAAATTTATTTTTTAATTGAAGGATAATTGCTGTACAGAATTGTGTTGGTTTCTGCCAAACATCAACATAAATCAGCCATAGGTATACATATGTCCCCTCCATCTCGAACTTGCCTCCCATCTCCCTCCCCATCCCACCCCTAGGCTGTTACAGAGCCCTGGTTTGAGTTTCCTGAGTCATACAGCAAATTCCCATTTGCTATCTATTTTACATATGGTAATGTAAGTTTCCATGTTACTCTCTCCATACATCCCACCCTCTCCTTCCTCCCCCCACCCCCACCATGCCCATAAGTCTGTTGTCTATGTCTGGTTCTCCATTGATGCCCTGCAAATAATTTCATCAGTATCTTCTTTCTAGATTCCATATATATGCGTTAGTATATGACATTTGTTTTTCTCTATCTGACATACTTCACTCTGTGTAATAGGCTCTAGGTTAATCCACCTCAAGAACTGACTCAAATATGTTCCTTCTTATGGCTGAATAACATTCCATTGTATATAAGTACCTGAACTTCTTTATCCATTCATCTGTCGATGGGCATCTAGGTTGCTTCCATGTTCTAGCTATTGTAAATAGTGCTGCAAGGAACATTGGGATACATGTGTCTATTTCCATTTTTATTTCCTCAGGGTATATGCCTAGTAGTGGGACTGCTGGGTCTTATGGTGGTTTTATTCCTAGTTTTTTAAGGAGTCTCCATACTGTCTTCCATAGTGGCTGTATCAATTTACATTCCCACCAACAGTGCAAGAGGGTTCCCTTTTCTCCACATCCTCTCCAGCATTTATTGATTGTAGACTTTTTGATGATGGTCATTTTGACCAATGTGAGGTGATATCTCATTGTATTTTTGATTTGCATTTCTCTAATAATGAACAATATTGAGTATCTTTTCATGTGTTTGTTAGCCACCTGTACATCTTCTTTACAGAAGTGTCTGTTTAGGTCTTTTACCCACTTTTTGATTCAGTGGTTTGTTTTTCTTGAATTGACTTGTATAGCTGCCTGTATATTTTGGAAATTAATCCTTTGTCAGTAGTTTCATTTGCTATTATTTTCTTTGATTGTGAAGGTTGTCTTTTCATATTGTTTATAGTTTTTTTTTCCTGTGCAAAAGCTTTTAAGTTTAATTAGGTCCTACTTGCTTATTTTTGTTTTTATTTCCATTACTCTAGGGGGTGAATCATAGAGGATCTTGCTGTGATTTATGTCTTATTTTGTTCTGTCTATGTTTTCCTCTAAGAGTTTTATAGTTTCTGGTCTTACATTTAGGTCTTTAATCCATTTTGAGTTTATCATTGTGTGTGGTGTTAGGAAGTGTTCTAATTTTAATCTTTTCATGTAGTTGTCCAGTTTTGCCAGCACCACTTATTAAATAGATTATTTTTGCCCCATTGTATATTCTAACCTCCTTTGTCAAAAATAAGGTACCCATAAGTACATGGGTTTATCTCTGGTCTCTCTACCTTGTTCCATTGGTCTATATTTCTGTTTTGTATTAGTACCATAATGTCTTGATGACTGTAGCTTTGTAGTATAGTCTGAAGTCAGGAAGGGTGATTCCTCCATTTCCATTCTTCTTTCTCAAAATTGCTTTTGCTATTCAAATTTTTTTGTGTTTCCATACAAATTTTGAAATTATTTATTCTAGATATGTGAAGAACACCATTGGTAGTTTGATAGGAAATGCATTGAGTCTATATATTGCTTTGAGTAGTATAATCATTTTCATAATATTGATTCTTCCAATCAATTCCATCTATTGGTGTTGTCCTTAATTTCTTTCATCAATATCTTACAGTTTTGTGCATAGAGGTCTTTTGTCTATTTCGGTAAAATTATTCCTGAGTATTTTCTTGTTTTTGTTGCAATGGTGAATGGGATTGTTTCTTTAATTTCTCTTTCTGATTTTTCTTTTTTAGTGTATACGAATGCAAAGGATTTCTGTGTATTAATTTTATATCCTGTGACTTTACTATATTCATTGATTAGCACTAGTAATTTTCTGGTGGCATCTTTAGGGGTTTCTATGTAAAGAATCATGTAATCTGCAAAGAGTGAGAGTTTTGTTTCTTCTTTTGCAATATGGTTTCCTTTTATTTCCTTTTCTTTTCTGATTGTCATGGCTAGGACTTCCAAAACTATGGTCAATAATAGTGGTGAGAGTGGGTTCCCTTATTTTGTTCCTGATTTTTAGAGGAAATGCTTTTTTTTTCACCATTATGAATAATGTTTACTGTGGGTTTATCATATATGGCCTTTATTATGTTGAGGTATGTTCCTTCTATGCTTACTTTCTGGAGAGGTTTTCTTTTTTTTTTTTTTTTAATCATAAATGGGTGTTGAATTTTGTCAAAAGCTTCCTCTGCATCTATTGAGTTGATCATATCTTTCAGTTTGTTAATCTGGTATATCACATTGGTTATTTGTGTATAATGAAGAATGCTTGCATCCCTGGGATAAAGCCCATTTGATCATGATGTATGATCTTTTTAATGTGTTACTAGATTGTATTTGCTAAGATTTTGTTGAGGATTTTTATGTCTGTGTTCATTAGTGATTGTCTTTGCTCAGTTATGTCCGACTCTTTGTGACCCCATGGGCTGCAGCATGCCAGGCATCCCTGGCCTTCAGTGTCTCGCAGGGCTTGCTCAAACTCATGCCCATTGAGATGGTGATGCCATCCAACCATCGCATCCTCTGTCGTCCCCTTCTCCTGCCTTCAATCTCTCCCAGCATCCGGGTCTTTTCCAATGAGTCAGGTCTTTGCCTCAGGGGGCCAGGTCCTGGAGCTTCAGCTTTAGCATCAGTCCTTGCAATGAATATTCAGAACTGATTTCCTTTAGGACTGACTGGTTTGATCTTGAAGTCCAGGAACTCTCAAGAGTCTTCTCTAACACCACACTTCAAAAGCATCAGTTCTTCAGCACTCAGCCTTCTTTATGGTCCAAATCTCAGATCCATACATGACTAATGAAAAAACCATAGCTTTGAATATGTGGACCTTTGTTAACCAAGTAATGTCTCTTTTTAAATATGCTATCTATGTTTGTCATACTTTTCCATGGAGCAAGTGTCTTTTAATTTCATGGCTGCTGTCAACATCTGCACTGATTTGGGAGCCCAAGAAAACAAAGTCTATAACTGTTTCCATTGTTTCCCCTCTATTTGCCATGAAGTGATGGGATTGGATGCCATGATCTTCATTTTTTTGCATGTTGAGTTTTAAGCCAGCTTTTTTACTCTCCTCTTTCACTTTCATCAAGAGGCTCTTTAGTTCCTCTTCAGTTTATGCCATAAAGGTGGTGTCCTCCTTATATCTGTTGTTGTTTATATTTCTCCTAGCAATCTTGATTCCAGCTTGTGCTTCATCCAGCCTGGCATTTCACATGATGTACTCTGCATATAAGTTAAATAAGCAGGGTGACAATATACAGCCTTGATGTACTCCTTTTCAAATTTGGAACCAGTCTTTTGTTTTATGTTTGGTTTTGACTGTTGCTTCTTGACTTGCATACAGGTTTTTCAGGAGGTAGGTAAGATGCTCTGGTATTCCCATCTCTTTAAGATTTTTCCACAGTTTATTTTGATCCACATGGTCAGAGTCTGTCAATGAAGCAGAAGTAGGTGTTTTGTTCTGGAATTCTCTTGCTTTTTCTGTGATCCAACGGATATTGGCAATTTGATCTCTGGTTCCTCTGCCTTTTCTAAATCCAGCTTGAACATTTGGAAGTTCTTGGTTCACATACTATTGAAGCCTAACTTTGAGAATTTTGAGCATTACTTTGTTAGCGTGTGAAATGAGTGCAACTGTGTCATAGTTTGAACATTCTTTGGCATTGGTTTTCTTTGAGATTGGAATGAAAACTGATCTTTTCCAGTTCTGGACCACTGCTGAGTTTTCCAAGTTTGCTGGCATATTGAGTGCAGCACTTTAACAGCATCATTTTAAAGAATTTGAAATAGGAATTCCATCACCTCCATTAGCTTTCATCATAATGATACTTCCTAAAGTCCACTTGACTTCACACTCTAGGATGTCTGGCTGTTGATGAATGATCATACCATCGTTTTATATGGGTCATTAACATCTTTTTTTATATAGTTCTTCTTTTTATTCTTTGGGCTTCCCTTGTGGGTCAGCCAGTAAAGAATCCACCTGCAATGCTGGAGACCTGGGTTCGATTCCTGGGTTGGGAAGATACCGTGGAGAAGGGGAAGGCTACCCACTAGAGTTTCTGACCTGGAGAATTCCATGGACTGTCTAGTTCATGGGATTGCAAAGAGTCAGACACAACTGAGTGATTTTCACTTTTTTCTTTGTATTCTTGCCACATCTTCTTAATATCTTCTGCTTCTGTTAGGTCCATACCATTTGTATCCTTTATTGTGCTCATCTTTGCATAAAATGTTCCCTTGGTGTCTCTAATTTTCTTGAAGTGATCTCTAGTCTTTCCCATTCTATTGTTTTCCTATATTTCTTTGCATTTTTCACTTAGGAAGTCCTTCTCATCTCTCCCTGCCGTTCTTTGGTACTCTCCATTCAGATGGGTATATCTTTCCTTATCTCCTTTGCCTTTCACTTCTTTTCTCAGCTATTTGTAAGGCCTCCTCAGACAACCATTTTGCCTTTTTGCATTTCTTTTTCTTAGAAATGGTTTTGATTACTGTCTCCTGTACAGTGTTTGAACTTCTATCCATATTTCTTCAGAAGCTCTATCAGTTCTAGTCCCTTGAATCTAGCTGTCCCTTTATTGTATGTGTGTGTGTGTGTGTGTATGTGTGTGTGTGTTAGTCACTTATTTGTGTCCGACTCTTTGCGACCCCATGGACTGTAGCCTTCTAGCCTCCTCTGTCCATGGGATTCTCCAGGCAATAATACTGGAGTGGGTTGCCATTTCCTTCAGGTGATCTTCCTGACCCAGGGAACAAACCCAGATCTCCTGAATTGCAGGCAGATTCTTTACCATCTGAGCTATAGGGAAGTCCCCTTTACTGTATATCATAAGGAATTTGATTTAGGTGATATCTGAATGGCCTAGTGCTTTTCCCTAGTTTTTTCAATTCAAGTCTGAATTTTGCAATAAAAAGTTCATGATCTGAGCCATAGTCAGCTCTCAATCTTGCTTTTGCTGACTGTATCAAACTACTGTGTCTCTTGCTGCAAAGAATATAATCAGTCTGATTTTGGTATTGACCATCTGATGATGCCCATGTGTAGAGTCTTTTCTTGTGTTGTTGGAAGAGGGTGTTTGCTATGACCAGTGCATTCTTTTGGCAAAACTCTACTAGCCTTTTCCTTCCTTTATTTTGTACTCAAAGGCCAAAGTTGCCTGTTACTCCAGTTATTTCTTGACTTCCCACTTTTGCATTCCAGTTCCCTATGATGAAAACGACAGTCTTTTGGGTGTTAATTCTAGAAGGTCTTGTAGGTCTTCATAGAACCGTTCAACTTCAGCTTCTTTGGCATTAGTGGTTGGGGCATAGACTTGGATTACTGTGATATTGGATGGTTTGCCTTGGAAACAAACTGAGATCATTCTGTTGTTTTTGAGATTGCACCCAGGTTGTGCATTTTGGACTCCTGTTGACTATGAGAGCTACTCCATTTCTTCTAAGGCATTCTTTCCCCACAGTAGTAGGTAAAATGGTCATGAATTAAGTTTGCTCATTCCAGTCCATTTTAGTTCACTGATTCTTAAAATGTCGATGTTCACTCTTGCCATCTGTTTGACCACTCTCAATTTACTTTGATTCATGGACCTAACATTCCGGATTTCTATGCAGTATTGTTCTTACAGCATCAGACGTTACTTTCACCACCAGACACATCCACACCTGGGCATTGTTACCACTTTGGCTTGGCCTCTTCATTCCTTTTCATTTATTTTTTTCTCAGATTTTTATGATTTCTTTCCATTTACTGACTTTGGGGTGATTTTTTCTTCTTTTTGTAGTTGCTTTAGGTGTAAAGTTAGGGTTTTGTTTTTGTTTTGTTTTGTTTTGTTTTTTGATGCCTCTTGTTTCTTGAGGTAGGCTTACATAGCTATAAGCTTCCATCTTAGCATTGATTTACTACATTCCATTGGTCTTGAGTTGTCATATTTTCATTGTCATTTGTTTCTAGGGATATTTTCTTCAGTGATCTGTTGGTTATTCAGAAGCTTGTTGTTTAGCCTCCATGTGTTTGTGTTTCTATAGTTATTTTCTCAGTAGTTGATGTCTGATCTTTCAGTACTGTGGTCAGAGAAGATACTTGAAGTGATTTCAATTTTTAAAAATTTAACAAGGCTTGGTTTTTGGCCCAAGATATAATATATCCTGGAGAATATTCCATATGCACTTGAGAAAAAAGTGAAGTCCACTGTTTTCAGATGAAATGCCATGTAGGTATCAATTAGGTCTAACTGGTCCAATGTATCATTTAAAGCCCGTGTTTCCTTATTAATTTTTTGTCTGGATGATCTGTCCATTGATGTGAGTGAAGTATTAAAGTCCTGCAATATTATTGTGTTACTGTAAGTATCCCCTTTAATAGATATTAGTATTTGCCTTATGTATTGAGGTGCTCCTATTTGGGGTTTTTATTCATTCACTCAGTTGTGTCCAACTCTTTGCGACACCGTGGACTGTGGCAAATTTGCCATGAAGTGATAAGACTGGATGCCATGATCTTAGTTTTCTGAATGTTGAGTTTTAAGCCAGCTTTTTTACTCTCCTCTTTCACCTTCATCAAGAGGCTCTTTAGTTCCTTTTCGCTTTCTGCCATAAGGGTAGTGTCATCTGCATATCTGGAGTTATTGATATTTCTCCTGGCAGTCTTGATTCCAGCTTATGCCTCATCCAGCCTGGCGTTTCACTTGATGTACCCTCCATATAAGTTAAATAAGCAGGGTGAGAATATACAGCCTTGATGTACTCATTTCCCAATTTGGAACCAGTCGTTGTTCCATGTCCAGTTCGGAATGTTGCTTCTTGACCTGCATATAGGTTTCACAGGAGGCAATACAAGTATTTATAGTTGTTATATCTTCTTGACCTGATCCTTTGATCATTATGCAGTGTCCTTCTTTGTGTCTTACAACTATCTTTATTTTAAGTCTATATTATTTAAGATGAGTACTGCTACTCCTGCTTTCTTTTGATTTCTACTTGTAGCAATTTCTTTTTCCAGGCTCTCACTTTTGGTCTGCATTTTTTTTTTTTTCATTTTCAAAACCCTTTATTTAAAGAAAAGTTCTTTTTTTTCCCTTT